>NC_057800.1:47790978-48086534 GCF_018294505.1 Triticum aestivum
AGGGCACCCCTACATGTGCGTGGCCCATGCATATGCATGCAGGGGTGGTGTGCTATTTGAATAAGCAACATACGTCCTTGACGTGGCACGTGCCTCACAAACCACACGCACGAGCGGGAATGTCGAGGACCGGCTGCATTCGTCCCCGAGACAGAGTCTTCGGTGGGCGATCCCGTGACAGAACGGGCCTAGACTTGGTCTGTCATCTCGCAATGACATGCACTAACACGAAGAAGCAGTTATTCCCTGTGGCCTACCCCGTCTAGGTGCCAAACAACGCCCTAGACCGCCGGGGCCACCGGAGGGGTGCCGGTCTCTAGAACCGGACGAGGCCCATCCGAAGAAGAAAACACAAGACAATAATTATGATTGAGGGAGTCCTGGATTAGGGGGTGTCCGGATAGCCGGACTATAACCTTTGGCCGGACTCTTGGACTATGAAGATACAAGATTTAAGACTTCGTCTCGTGTCTGTATAGGACTTTCCTTGGCGTGGAAGGCAAGCTTGGCAATACGGATATGTAGATCTCCTCCCATTGTAACCGACTCTGTGTAACCCTAGCCCTCTCCGGTGTCTATATAAACCAGAGGGTTTTAGTCCATAGGACGAACAACAATCATACCATAGGCTAGTTTCTAGGGTTTAGCCTCTCTGATCTCGTGGTAGATCTACTCTTGTACTACCCATATCATCAATATTAATCAAGTAGGACGTAGGGTTTTACCTCCATCGAGAAGGCCCGAACTTGGGTAAAAACATCGTGTCCCTTGTCTCCTGTTACCATCCGCTTAGACGTACAGTTCAGGACCCCCTACCCTAGATCCGCCGATTTTGACACCGACATTGGTGCTTTCATTGAGAGTTCCGCTGTGTCGTCGCCATCAGGAAGGATGCCTCATCCCGTCTTTAGAGACGACACTGTTGCTAAGGGAGCTTTGGTTGTCGGTCAAACTCTCCGGCTAGGTGGTTTTCTTATGACCGCCTGTTCGGCCGCTGCGCCGATGATGACTTCTCGGGTCATCAAAAGCAATCTTCACGTCAACTCGGAACTCACCGAGTAGTTAGATCCAATGGAGCTCTCTTCCCTAAACGAGCTCTTGGATCGCATCGCCGCCCTGGGAGTCGCTACAGACTACGATCAGATTGGGCCTAAACCCGATCTGAGAGAGATCAACTCTCCCCAGGTCACCCATCACGTTGCAGTGGTGGAGGAACAATGCGGCGACCCTTCATCTATCTTAAGGACTAGCTATGTCCGGATCCCCTATCCCTCCAAGCCGGATACCCGCGGAGGGGAGGACGTCACTCAAAACCTGAACCTAGAGTCAGGCAGCGGGCTAGATTTAGTGGAAAACATCCAAGAATCCAAACTTCCGAGTTCGGAAACTCCTTGGCCCCTGAGTCTCAGATTGGGTGAGGTTTCGGATTCAATTCCACCCACCCACCCAAACATAAGCGATCTATCCCAAATTAGGCAAGAGCCCGAAGAAACTGTACACCATTACTGGGCCCGATTCCTCCTGGTCATGAACAGGATAAAGGACTGCCGCGAGGAAGATGCAATTTCATTCTTCTGCAATAATTGCACGGACAAGGGAATCCTCAACGCCATAAGTCGCCGTGAAATTACACGCTTTGCCGACTTGGCGTCCATAGTATGAAAGTACTGTGCGATGGAAAGCGCCTGGAAAACCGAAATAAAATTTTGTGACAATCCGGCCCTGAATACAAATCCAGTCCGAAATAAAAGGGCGCATTATCGCCAGACACCCGGGTTAAACACCAAAAAGCAAAAACACTCTACAGGGCATGGAACTGTACTGGAGGGATGGCTCAAGGGACCCTGTAAAATTCACAGTGCAGAGGGCGCCACACCAACTCATAGCCTTAGAGCATGTTGGATACTCCGGCAGGTGGCCAAAAGTGGCGAAGATCTTCTAACCCCAGAAGCCACAGATCACCAGCCCAGGGATACCAGTACGGTATTAACAGTCTTCGAGACTTTCGCATCAAATAATATGCGAAAACGAACACTCCGAAGCCTTGCCGAAGTCTACCACGTGGCAACAATAAACCCATGGAGTGACATGGCTATTACTTTTAATGCCAGTGACGAACCTAAATCCCGAACAGCCCGAGCACCAGTCGCATTGGTCCTCAGTCCAATAGTGGACGGCTTTCGACTCACCAACGTACCCATGGACGGTGGCAGCGGATTGAACCTCATTTATGAGGAAACCCTTCGAAAAATGGAAATAGAATGGAACCGCATTGAGCGAAGCAGCACAACCTTTAGAGGAATAATCCCCAGTCGGGAAGCGCGCTGTACAGGAAAAATCACACTAGATGTGGTGTTCGGCATGCCGGATAATTACAGGTCCGAAGAGGTCACGTTCCAAGTGGCCCCGTTCAGTAGCGGATACCATGCTCTATTAGGGCGGGAGGCGTTTACAATCTTCCAAGCCATACCACATTACGGGTACATGAAGCTCAAAATGCCCAGGCCCAACGGAATCATCACTCTTGCCAGTGATCCGGACATAGCACTCCGCGCTGAAAATAAGACAACCGCACTGGCCCTCGAGGCACTATCCGAAGCCCTAGCGGCCGAGGAACTGACTGCGCTGCGCTCCACAGTGAACAGGGACGACGTGATACTCGATAAAAGATCCAAGTCCACCTCCTTTAAACTGGCGGACGAAATAGTCAAATTCCAAGTCCATCCAACGGACCCTACAAAAACAGCTTCCATTGGGGCACAATTAAACCCTGATGTAGACGCCGCACTACGAGAGTTCCTACGTGAGAACTGGGACATTTTTGCCTGGCACCCTTCAGACATGCCAGGAATCCCACATAGGCTGGTCGAGGACAGCCTAAATATCCTAAAAGGATTCAAGCCAGTAAAGCAGGCTCTTCGGCGTTTCTCCGAACCTAAGAGACAAGCCATGGGAGAGGAACTAGCCAAGCTATTGGAGGCCGGATTCATCAGAGACATAAAACATCCGGACTAGCTAGCAAACCTGGTGATGGTACCAAAGAAGGACAAATCCTGGCGCTTGTGCGTCGATTTTAAGGACCTCAACAAGGCTTGCCCAAAGGATCCCTTCCCCCTCCCCCGCATTGATCAAATCATCGACGCTACCGCAGAACACGATTCATTGTGTTTCCTCGACGCATACTCCGGTTACCATCAAATTAAGATGGAAGAGCCAGACCAAGCCGCAACGGCATTCATCACACCATACGGCCCATTCTGCTTCAACACAATGCCCTTCGGGCTCAAAAACGCCGGCGCAACATATCAGCACATGATTCAGACATGTGTGGCAAACCAGATCGGCAAAACAGTGGAGGCATACGTAGATGACGTGGTCGTCAAAACCAAGCATGTCGAATCTCTAGTAGACGACTTGAGGCTCACATTCGATAACCTCCGAACATACGACATCAAGCTCAACCCGGAAAAATGCATTTTCGGCGTACCAGCCGGAAAGCTCTTGGGCTTCATTGTATCCGGTAGAGGAATTGAAGAAAATCCAGCCAAGATCTGAGCTCTGTCACAATTGGACATCCCAAAGGACCTCAAACAAATACAAAAATTGACGGGATGCGTGGTGGCTCTAAGCCGCTTTATCTCCTGCTTGGGAGAAAAGGCATTACCCCTTTACCGCCTCCTCCGGCGCACCGAACACTTCGAGTAGACGGATGCCGCCATGGCCGGACTCGACGAAATAAAAGCCATATTGGCAACAAACCCAGTCCTGGCCGCGCCAAACATTGGTGAACCAATGCTATTATACATTGCGGCAACTCATCAAGTTGTAAGCGCAGTGCTCGTCGTCGAACGAGAAACGGACGGACACAAATTCCCCCTTCAAAAGCCGGTTTACTACGTGTCCACTGTCCTTACTCCATGCAAGTCACGGTACCCGCATTATCAAAAGATAACGTACGTGGTATTTATGGCATCCCGGAAGCTGCGACACTACTTTCAAGAGTGTTCGATAACGGTAGCCTCGGAAGTACCACTTAACGATATTATAAACAACCGCGACGCGATGGGCCGGATTGCCAAATGGGCCATTGAGCTCCTCCCGTTCGACATAACCTACAAGCCATGGCGAGCTATTAAGTCGCAAGTTTTGGCTGACTTCATCACCGAATGGACGGAAGCCGAACTCCCTAAAGAGTATGGCACATATTCCAACTGGATCATGCACTTCGATGGCTCTAAAATGTTGGTTGGTCTAGGGGCTAGCGTCGTTTTGACGTCCCCAATAGGAGATACAGTTCAATACGTACTCCAGATAATGTATACGGACTCCAACAACGCAGCCGAATATGAGGCCCTTCTACATGGTCTCCGGATGGCAGTATCCATGGGCATTCAACGCCTAGAGGTGCGCGGGGATTCGAACCTCGCGATATCCCAAATAAATGGAGACTTTGATACCAAGGATCCAAAAATGGCAGCTTATCGCAACGCCGTCCTAAAAATATCAGCTCGGTTCGAGGGGCTCGAATTTCACCATATAGTCCGGGAAAACAATCAGGCAGCAGACGTCCTGGCACACATCGGCGCAAAACGCGATGCCATCCCTCCCAACATCTTCTTGGAGAGGCTATTCAAGCCATTCGTAGTATGGGAAGCGGAACCCGGAAATAACAGCCCGGACCCAACTGCACTGCCCGACACCGAACATTCTGACATAATTGGAGGCTCTGCCAATGAAATAACAACTTCAGCCCACGTAATAATGGCAGTCATCGCCCCGTGGACATAACCATTCCTAGCCCACCTAACTAAGCAGGAACTTCCCGAGGACCAAAATGAGGCACGCTGCATAGTGCGGCGATCTAAAGCCTATAAAGTCCATGAGGGAGAGCTTTATAAGAAAAGCACCACCGGAGTCCTTCAAAGGTGCATCTCCGAAGAGGAAGGGCGGAATCTTCTGGATGAAATTCATGCCGGACATGGCGGCCACCACGCTGCAGCCCGGGCCCTTGTAAGCAAGGCCTTCCGTACAGGCTTCTATTGGCCGACGGCCCGAGCAGACGCTCAGGACTTAGTCCAACGATGTGTTGGTTGCCAGCTTTTTGCTAACCAAAGCCATATGCCACCCACCGCCCTCCAAACTATCCCCATCACCTGGCCCTTCGCGGTCTGGGGGCTTGACATGGTTGGACCCCTTGAAGGAGGAACCCACAAGCAAAAATACTTACTGGTCATGGTGGATAAGTTCACCAAATGGATAGAGGCCAAGCCTGTTAAAACGGCCGAATCCGGACTGGTGATAGACTTCATATCCGGGGTCGTACACCGTTACGGCGTCCCCCACGGCATCATCACTGATAACGGCACGAACTTTACGGCCGACGAGGTAAAACTCTGGTGCAAAAACATGGGCATCAAGCTCGATTATGCTTCAGTCTATCACCCACAAAGTAACGGTCAGGTCGAGCGAGCAAATGGTCTAATCATGAGTGGCATCAAACCCAGGTTAGTGCGGTCCCTCAAGGAATTTAACATGCACTGGGTAGAGGAGCTCGACTCCGTACTCTGGGGGTTGCGGACCACGCTGAACCGCACTACCGGATACACACCATTCTTTATGGTATACGGCGCAGAGGCAGTTCTGCCCTGCGACATAATACATGACTCACCTTGAGTGCGCATGTACGAAGAAAGAGAAGCCGAGCTCGATCGGCTGGACAGTTTGGACGCCTTGGAGGAGGAGCATGACGTGGCAAAGGCCCGTTCCGCATTCTATCAATAGCAGGCTCGAAGATACCAAAGCAGAGAAGTGCGGGCCAAAACTTACAATGTTGGCGAGTTAGTTCTACACCTGTCGGATAAGAAAAAGGACAAACTCAAGGCCAAGTGGGAAGGTCCCTTCGTTATTGACCAAGTCCTGTCTGGTGGAGCGTACCGTCTACGGGATGCGTCGGATAATCGACTCGAGCCATACCCATGGAACGCAGCCCGACTCCGAAGATTCTACGCCTAGCACCGGACTCTATGTTCGTCTCCTTCCTCTGTCCATTTTTTATACACAATCTGTCTTATATTTTTCTCCTTCTCCCCTTCTCTTATCTCACAGCCTTTAAAGGCCCATTTGTGCCTTGTTTGCACGCAACTGACGCGCTATCCGCGCTCATCATACCTGGGGGCTTCTTTAACAGAAGCTTATTCGTACGGGCTTTATGCCCAACACATGTGTTATCCTTCCACATGTACCCTTTATTCACCATTATATGCATTGATATGACTTAAGTTTTGGCCAAGCTGGGTTGCCTGGCTGTTGTATTTATGCCCTATGTTCCCATTAATTTGGCTAGGGCATAAGGGGAGCACCTCTGCGATTGTTACTGCCGGGTCAGCCGGATGTGTACCTCAGACTGGGTGAAGCCGAAAGCTAGCGTTCTTAAGGGAATATTCGGTCGGTGAACTAAAGATGATTTTTCACTTATTTACTTATGCGCCCCTAGATGTTTTTTCTGCGTCTCTTTTCGCAATCCGGACATGCACTTTAGGGCATGCCTCCTAGGGAAAGGAACCCTTAACGGAACTATTCTCCCTAGAAGATGTTTCTTACTAACCATGTAATATAACATAACTAGTTGGGCACTTGTCTATTTAAGCACTAATGACCCCTACGCCTGGTCTCCATGCATGCCCCAGTTTTTACATAACCGAGAGGGTATTCGGATACACTCCGGACTGTCGGGTCCCGAGGTTGAAGCGAAAAGTTTCGCCACAACAAACGATCTACATTCCGGCTAGAAGGCATTATACATGTCACCTTCAATTACATAGTCAATTTGACTGGTTGAATTCCTCTTCAATACCATCCAACAGGCTGTCTAGTTTACAGTCCTGTTGGGAATACTTTGCGGCCAATTCTACTTGGCCGTACACTAAGCTCACAGGGATCTCCTTCCCATCGGGCCCCACAGGTCCGACCTCGGCCATGTGGTTTGGGTCAGCCTTCATGTACCGTGTCTTCACCATGGCCCAGGCTTCCCTGGCGCCCTGACGGCAGGCCGATATCTTCCATAATCGGAAGTGCCGCCGCGCTCCCTTCAGCTTCTCTGCAAGCTCTCCAAGGCCTTCGGGCATGGAGACGGATGGCCACAAGGCCTGGGCGACGCCTTGCATCACCTGCCGAACTCGTTCGTGCAGTTGTGAGAGCTCGGGAAGAAGGTCACCCGTAGAACCGGGCATTTTCTTTGCAGGATGACCTGTCAGCATACCTATAGACATAACTCTGTCAGCCAACTTCCTCGCCGAACTCTTTTTTCAAAGTTCGTTCAAGCACTTACTAAATATGCCGCGTCGAAGCCGCCGATTCTCCTTAACGGAGTCTGACAGTTGGGCACGAACATCCTTTAGTTCCACGCCCAGCTTGGTGTTGGCATCTAGGAGATCATTCTTGTCCTGCCTCACCCTCGTAAGCACGCTCTCACCAGCCTTTAGCCGGCATAGGAGCTGTTGCTTATGCGGATTTACTCCAGCGTCATCTGCAATTTTACCGTCAGATCTGCATATATGCCGCACTTTATATGATACTTATCATTTGAAGGATATGTTACCAGAAGGGGTCTCTTTGGGCTCCCCCGCTGCGGCTAGTGCGGCCTGAAGTTGGGCTTTGCACTCTTCCAGCTCCTAGGGCAGTTGGGTATTCTTTTCTGTAAGAACCTGCATAACAAATGATCCTTAAATCGGTTATTCTAACTGTTTCAAATCTCAGGGGCTACTGATATATATAATCACCAAATTTTCTCACCCGTATGTCTTTTACGTATTGCTTCGTGGCTCTGGCTAGACCATTTTGAGCGGTACGGAGGTACTCATCTCCCGAGTTGAAGGCATCCAATGCCTCTTGGGAGGAACAAGCGTCACGAAGAATAGCCTGATGACGCCTGTGGTTCATGGCACTTTCCACCTCGGAATTGGTGGCGGACAGTCTGTCCGCATCCTCTGTCGGAGGAGCACCGGCGCACGCCTCGTATTCATTCCCACCTCCGAATCCGGCCTTGGAGCCTGGCTGGTGGAGGCACGATTAGTAGCCTCTCCGGATATAGTCCGGTGAGCGCTCTTTTTCCGAAAAAGAAGGCATGGGCGTTAGTATGCCTCTGAGAATAATATCTTGGAATAAAGATGACGCGTCGTACCGCTGCGCCGGTGTCTCAATCCAGATTGCGTGTCTTTTAAGCCTGCCTGGCCTTGCGGCCCCTTGTTGGCTAGTCGCCGCAGGCTCGGCCTTCCGCCTCGAGGACCTCCCCTGCAAAACACGGTTGTTATACGGTAATCAAAAGCACGCAAGGACGGATCCCTTTTCAAAGTACTGGGACTTCGGTCTTAGTTACCTGTGAGGCTGGAAGTAGCCCAGGGTAATCGGCCGTAATGGCCACCAAGGCATTGTCATTGCTCAATTGGTAAAATACCCCATCGATCAGCTCCACAGATATGTCCGGATCCTCTTGGGAGGCCGGGTCAAGGGACCGTTCCGGGTCCTCGGGTTGTGGAGGAGGGCTGTTTATCTCCCTTACAGCCTGGCGCAGCTCCTGCGTTGAAATTGCTAGACTGAATACTTAACTATGGGAATATGAAACGGATGGGCGAGAAAAAGTGTCCGCTTACCCAGCTCGGAGGATTTTACATAGAAAATCCGCCCTGCGGGTTGACGCAGAGGAATTCCTCCTCTTCTCCCTTATACAAAGTGGATAAGATCTTTATTAGAGCAGCAACTGATTCCGGCCCTTTACGGCCGTAGCGGGTGGCATCATCCTCCCCGTTGAAATCCCACATGGGGTGGCCTCTATACTGAAGCGGCTGCACCCCCCGCATAATACATGTGGCCATGACCTCGATCATGGTCAATCCGGATCGAGCTAACAAACTTATCCGGCTCATCAGGTAAAGAACGTCCCTGTCATCTTCCTCCTGGGGGCTCCGTGGACGCCAGCTCCGGCGCTTCTTCAAAGGAGCGTTGTCGAACTCAGGGAGGCCGATTCGAATAGGGTCCGGGAGGGGGACGTCTTCTATATAAAACCATTCTGAAGGCCAGTCTTTGGACGTCTTCTTTGGGGTTCCGGATGGATATCCGGTCCCGGCAATACGCCACACTTCGGCTCCGCCCACTTGATATATTGACCCCTCCTGAGAACGGGGCACAAGGCAGAACAGCTTCTTCCACAACGCGAAATGAGCCTCACGGCCCAAAAACAGCTCGCAAAGGGCTACGAAGCCCGCGATAGGCAATATGGAGGCAGGCGTAAGGTTGTGCAACTGGAGGCCGTAGAACTCCAGGAGCCCTCGGAGAAACGGATGAATTGGAAATCTGAGCCCTCTTACCAAATGAGGGACAAGGCATACCCGCTCTCCTTTGGAGGGATTGGGAAGGCTCTCCGCTTTCTCTCCGCCATTATAGGTGGCGAGCCCGGCTCGAACCGGGACCATGTATGCTGGGGGAAGAAATCCCTTGGTCTGAAGCATCACTAATCTGCTGTGTGGGACGGAACATCTCTCCCAATCTCCAGGCTTGGGGCTAGAGGAGCGAGAGGAGGACCTGCTGTTGGGTTTCATAGTAATTTCAAAAAAATTCCTACGCACACGCAAGATCATGGTGATGCATAGCAACGAGAGGGGGAGAGTGTGATCTACATACCCTTGTAGATCGACAGCGGAAGCGTTAACTTGGTTGATGTAGTCGTACGTCTCCATGGCCCGACCGATCAAGCACCGAAACTACGGCACCTCCGAGTTTTAGCACACGTTCAGCTCGATGACGATCCCCGGACTCTGATCCAGCAAAGTGTCGGGGAAGAGTTCCGTCAGCACGACGGCGTGGTGACGATCTTGATGTACTATCGTCGCAGGGCTTCGCCTAAGCACCGCTACAATATTATCGAGGATTATGGTGGAAGGGGGCACCGCACACGGCTAAGAATATGATCACGTGGATCAACTTGTGTCTCTAGGGGTGCCCCGTGCCTCCATATATAAAGGCTCAAAGGGGGGGCTGGCCGGCCAAGAGGTGGCACGCCAGGAGGAGTCCTACTCCTTCCAGGAGTAGGACTCCCCCCCCCTTTCCTAGTTGGAATAGGATTCGCGGAGGGGGGGAAAGAGGAGAGAGAGGAGGAAGGGGGGCCGGCCCCCTCTCCTTGTCCTATTCGGACCAAGGGGGGAGGGGCGCACGGCCCATCTCTGGCCACCTCTCCTCTCTTCCACTAAGGCCCAATAAGGCCCATATACTTCCCGGGGGGTTCCGGTAACCTCCCGGTACTCCGGTAAAATGCCGATTTCACCCGGAACACTTCCGATATCCAAACATAGGCTTCCAATATATCAATCTTTATGTCTCAACCATTTCGAGACTCCTCGTCATGTCCGTGATCACATCCGGGACTCCGAACAAACTTCGGTACATCAAAATGTATAAACTCATAATATAACTGTCATCGTAACCTTAAGCGTGCGGACTCTACGGGTTCGAGAACAATGTAGACATGACCGAGACACGTCTCCGGTCAATAACCAATAGCGGAACCTGGATGCTCATATTGGCTCCTACATATTCTACGAAGATCTTTTATCGGTCAGATCGCATAACAACATACGTTGTTCCCTTTATCACCAGTATGTTACTTGCCCGAGATTCGATCGTCGGTATCCCATACCTAGTTTAATCTCGTTACCTGCAAGTCTCTTTACTCGTTCCATAATACATCATCCCGCAACTAACTCATTAGTTGCAATGCTTGCAAGGTTTCAGTGATGTGCATTACCGAGAGGGCCCAGAGATACCTCTCCGACAATCGGAGTGACAAATCCTAATCTCGAAATATGCCAACCCAACATGTACCTTTGGAGACACCTGTAGAGCACCTTTATAATCACCCAGTTACGTTGTGACGTTTGGTAGCACACAAAGTGTTCCTCCGGCAAATGGGAGTTGCATAATCTCATAGTCATAGGAACATGTATAAGTCATGAAGAAAGCAATAGCAACATACTAAACGATCGGGTGCTAAGCTAATGGAATGGGTCATGTCAATCAGATCATTCAACTAATGATGTGATCCCGTTAATCAAATGACAACTCTTTGTCCATGGTTAGGAAACATAACCATCTTTGATTAACGAGCTAGTCAAGTAGAGGCATACTAGTGACACTCTGTTTGTCTATGTATTCACACATGTATTATGTTTCCGGTTAATACAATTCTAGCATGAATAATAAACTTTTATCATGATATAAGGAAATAAATAATAACTTTATTATTGCCTCTAGGGCATATTTCCTTCAGTCTCCCACTTGCACTAGAGTCAATAATCTAGATTATACTGTAATGATTCTAACACTCATGGAGCCTTGGTGCTGATCATATTTTGCTCGTGGAAGAGGCTTAGTCAACGGGTCTACTACATTCAGATCCGTATGTATCTTGCAAATCTCTATGTCTCCCACCTGGACTAGATCCCGGATGGAATTGAAGCATCTTTTGATGTGCTTGGTTCTTTTGTGAAATCTGGATTCCTTCGCCAAGGCAATTGCACCAGTATTGTCACAAAAGATTTTCATTGGACCTGATGCACTAGGTATGACACCTAGATCGGATATGAACTCCTTCATCCAGACTCCTTCGTTTGCTGCTTCCGAAGCAGCTATGTACTCCGCTTCACATGTAGATCCCGCCACGACGCTTTGTTTAGAACTGCACCAACTGACAGCTCCACCATTTAATGTAAACACGTATCCGGTTTGCGATTTAGAATCGTCCGGATCAGTGTCAAAGCTTGCATCAACGTAACCGTTTACGATGAGCTCTTTGTCACCTCCATATACGAGAAACATATCCTTAGTCCTTTTAAGGTACTTTAGGATGTTCTTGACCGTTCTCCAGTGATCCACTCCTGGATTACTTTGGTACCTCCCTGCTAGACTTATAGCAAAGCACACATCAGGTCTGGTACACAGCATTGCATACATGATAGAGCCTATGGCTGAAGCATAGGGAACATCTTTCATTTTCTCTCTATCTTCTGCAGTGGTCGGGCATTGAGTCTGACTCAACTTCACACCTTGTAACACAGGCAAGAACCCTTTCTTTGCTTGATCCATTTTGAACTTCTTCAAAACTTTGTCAAGGTATGTGCTTTGTGAAAGTCCAATTAAGCGTCTTGATCTATCTCTATAGATCTTAATGCCTAATATGTAAGCAGCTTCACCGAGGTCTTTCATTGAAAAACTCTTATTCAAGTATCCCTTTATGCTATCCAGAAATTCTATATCATTTCCAATCAGTAATATGTCAACCACATATAATATCAGAAATGCTACAGAGCTCCCACTCACTTTCTTGTAAATACAGGCTTCTCCGAAAGTCTGTATAAAACCAAATTCTTTGATCACACTATCAAAGCGTTTATTCCAACTCCAAGAGGCTTGCACCAGTCCATAAATGGATCGCTCGAGCTTGCACACTTTGTTAGCTCCCTTTGGATCGAAAAAACCTTCTGGTTGCATCATATACAACTCTTCTTCTAGAAATCCATTCAGGAATGCAGTTTTGACATCCATCTGCCAAATTTCATAATCATAAAATGCGGCAATTGCTAACATGATTCGAACAGACTTAAGCATCACTATGGGTGAGAAGGTCTCATCGTAGTCAATCCCTTGAACTTGCCAAAACCCTTTTGCGACAAGTCGAGCTTTGTAGACAGTAATATTATCGTCGGCGTCAGTCTTCTTCTTGAAGATCCATTTATTTTCTATGGCTTGCCGATCATCGGGCAAGTCAACCAAAGTCCATACTTTGTGCTCATACATGGATCCCATCTCAGATTTCATGGCCTCAAGCCATTTTGCGGAATCTGGGCTCACCATCGCTTCTTCATAGTTCGAAAGTTCATCATGGTCTAGTAACATGACTTCCAGAACAGGATTACCATACCACTCTGGTGCGGATCTCACTCTGGTTTACCTACGAGATTCGGTAGTAACTTGATCTGAAGTTACATGATCAACATCATTAGCTTCCTCACTAATTGGTGTAGTAGTCACAAGAACAGATTTCTGTGATGAACTACTTTCCAATAAGGGAGATGGTACAATTACCTTATCAAGTTTTCTACTTTCCTCCAACTCACTTCTTTCAGAGAAACTCCTTCTCTGGAAAGGATCCATTCTTAGCAACGAATGTCCTTCCTTCAGATCTGCGATAGAAGGTGTACCCAATAGTCTCCTTTGGGTATCCTATGAAGACATATTTCTTCGATTTGGGTTTGAGCTTACCAGGATGAAACTTTTTCATATAAGCATCACAATCCCAAACTTTAAGAAACGACAACTTTGGTTTCTTGCCAAACCATAGTTCAGATTTTGTCGTCTCAACGGACTTAGATGGTGCCCTTTTAAACGTGAATGCAGTTGTCTTTAATGCGTAACCCCAAAACGATAGTGGTAGATCGGTAAGAGACATCATAGATCGCACCATATCTAGTAAAGTACGATTACGACGTTTGGACACACCATTACGCTGTGGTGTTCCGGGTGGCGTGAGTTGCGAAACTATTCCGCATTGTTTCAAATGTACACCAAACTCGTAACTCAAATATTCTCCTCCACGATCAGATCGTAGAAACTTTATTGTTACGATGATTTTCAACTTCACTCTGAAATTCTTTGAACTTTTCAAACATTTCAGACTTATGTTTCATTAAGTAGATATACACATATCTGCTTAAGTCATCTGTGAAGATCAGAAAATAATGATACCTGTCGCGAGTCTCAATATTCATCGGACCACATACATCAGTATGTATGATTTCCAACAAATTTGTTGCTCGCTCCATTGTTCCGAAGAACGGAGTCTTAGTCATCTTGCCCATGAGGCATGGTTCGCAAGCATCAATTGATTCATAATCAAGTGATTCCAAAAGCCCATCAGCATGGAGTTTCTTCATGCGCTTTACACCAATATGACCTAAATAGTAGTGCCACAAATAAGTTGCACTATCATTATTAACTTTTGGTTTCAATATTATGATTATGTGTATTACTACAATCGAGATCCAACGAACTATTTTCATTGGGTGTGTAACCATATAAGGTTTTATTCATGTAAACAGAACAACAATTTATTCTCTTACTTAAATGAATAACCGTATTACAATAAACATGATCAAATCATATTCATTCTCAACGCAAACACCAATAACACTTATTTAGGTTCAACACTAATCCCAAAATTATAGGGTGTTGGGGAACGTTGCAGAAAATTAAAATTTTTCCTACGGTTTCACCAAGATCCATCTATGAGTTCATCTAAGCAACGAGTCTAGGGAGAGAGTTTGCATCTACATACCACTTGTAGATCGCGTGCGGAAGCTTGCAAGGTGATGATGTAGTCGTACTCGACGTGATCCAAATCACCGATGACCAGCGCTGAACGGACGGCACCTCCGCGTTCAACACACGTACGGAACAGCCACGTCTCCTCTTCTTGATCCAGCAAGGGAGGGAGGAGAGGTTGAGGGAGATGGCACCAGCAGCAGCACGACGGCGTGGTGTTGATGGAGCTGCAGTACTCCGGCAGAGCTTCGCTAAGCACTATGGAGGTGGAGGAGGTGTTGGGGAGGGAGAAGGAGGCAACCAAAGGCCAAGACGTTCAGGTATGAAGTCCCTCCTCTCCCCCACTATATATAGGGGTGCCAAGGGGGGGTGGCCGGCCCTAGGAGATCCAATCTCCTAGGGGGTGCGGCGGCCAAGGGGGGTTTTCCCTCCCCCCAAGGCACCTAGGAGGTGCCTTACCCTCCTAGGACTCTTGCCCCCTTGAACCCTAGGCGCATGGGCCTATGTGGGGCTGGTGCCCTTGGCCCATTAGGCCAAGGCGCACCCCCTTACAGCCCATGTGGCCCCCCGGGGCAGGTGGACCCACCCGGTGGACCCCCGGGACCCTTCCGGTGGTCCCGGTACAATACCGATAACCCCGAAACTTGTCCCGATGCCCGAAACAGGACTTCCCATATATAAATCTTTACCTCCGGACCATTCCGGAACTCCTCGTGACGTCCGAGATCTCATCCGGGACTCCGAACAACATTCGGGTTATTGCATAAACATATCCCTATAACCCTAGCGTAACTGAACCTTAAGTGTGTAGACCCTACGGGTTCGGGAGACATGCAGACATGACCGAGACGCTCTCAGTCAATAACCATCAGCGGGATCTGGATACCCATGATGGCTCCCACATGCTCCTCGATGTTGTCATCGGATGAACCACTATGTCGAGGATTCGATCAAACCCTGTATGCAATTCCCTTTGTCAATCGGTACGTTACTTGCCCGAGACTCGGTCGTCGGTATCCCAATACCTTGTTCAGTCTCGTTACCGGCAAGTCACTTTACTCGTACCGTAATGCATGATCCCGTGTCCAACACCTTGGTCACATTGAGCTCAATATGATGATGCATTACCGAGTGGGCCCAGAGATACCTCTCCGTCATACGGAGTGACAAATCCCAGTCTCGATCCGTGTCAACCCAACAACTACTTTCGGAGATACCTGTAATGCACCTTTATAGTCACCCAGTTACGTTGTGACGTTTGATACACCCAAGGCATTCTTACGGTATCCGGGAGTTACACGATCTCATGGTCGAAGGAAGAGATACTTGACACTTGCAAAGCTCTAGCAAAATGAACTACACGATCTTTTATGCTATGCTTAGATTGGGTCTTGTCCATCACATCATTCTCCTAATGATGTGATCCCGTTATCAACGACATCCAATGTCCATAGTCAGGAAACCATGACTATCTGTTGATCACAACGAGCTGGTCAACTAGAGGCTTACCAGGGACATAGTGTGGTCTAAGTATTCACACGTGTATTACGATTTCCGGATAATACAGTTATAGCATGAATACAAGACAATTATCATGAACATTGAAATATAATAATACTTTTATTATTGCCTCTAGGGCATATTTCCAACAGTCTCCCACTTGCACTAGAGTCACTAATCTAGTTACATTGTGATGAATCGAACACCCATAGAGTTCTGGTGTTGATCATGTTTAGCTCGTGAGAGAGGTTTAGTCAACGGATCTGCGACATTCAGATCCGTATGTACTTTGCAAATCTCTATGTCTCCATCTTGAACATTTTCACGGATGGAGTTGAAACGACGCTTGATGTGCCTGGTCTTCTTGTGAAACCTGGGCTCCTTTGCGAGGGCAATAGCTCCAGTGTTGTCACAGAAGAGTTTGGTCGGCCCCGACGCATTGGGTATGACTCCTAGGTCGGTGATGAACTCCTTCACCCAAATCGCTTCATGTGCTGCCTCCGAGGCTGCCATGTACTCCGCTTCACACGTAGATCCCGCCACGACGCTCTGCTTGCAGCTGCACCAGCTTACTGCTCCACCATTCAACATATACACGTATCCGGTTTGTGACTTAGAGTCATCCAGATCTGAGTCGAAGCTAGCGTCGACGTAACCCTTTACGACGAGCTCTTCGTCTCCTCCATAAACGAGAAACATGTCCTTTGTCCTTTTCAGGTACTTCAGGATATTCTTGACCGCTGTCCAGTGTTCCTTGCCGGGATTACTTTGGTATCTAGCTACCAAACTTACGGCAAGGTTTACATCGGGTCTGGTACACAGCATGGCATACATAATAGATCCTATGGCTGAAGCATAGGGGATGACACTCATCTCTTCTTTATCTTTTGCCGTGGTCGGTGACTGAGCTGAGCTCAGTCTCATACCTTGTAACATAGGCAAGAACCCCTTCTTGGACTGATCCATTCTGAATCTCTTCAAAATCTTATCAAGGTATGTGCTTTGTGAAAGACCTATGAGGCGTCTCGATCTATCTCTATAGATCTTGATGCCTAATATATAAGCAGCTTCTCCAAGATCCTTCATTGAAAAACACTTATTCAAGTAGGCCTTAATGCTGTCCAGAAATTCTATATTATTTCCCATCAGGAGTATGTCATCTACATATAATATGAGAAATGCTACAGAGCTCCCACTCACTTTCTTGTAAACGCAGGCTTCTCCATAAGTCTGCATAAACCCAAACGCTTTGATCATCTCATCAAAGCGAATGTTCCAACTCCGAGATGCTTGCACCAGTCCATAAATGGATCGCTGGAGCTTGCATACTTTGTTAGCGTTCCGAGGATCGACAAAACCTTCCGGCTGCATCATATACAGTTCTTCCTTAAGATGCCCGTTAAGGAATGCTGTTTTGACGTCCATCTGCCATATCTCATAATCATAGTATGCGGCAATTGCTAACATGATTCGGACGGACTTTAGCTTCGCTACGGGAGAGAATGTCTCGTCGTAGTCAATCCCTTGAACCTGTCGATAACCCTTAGCGACAAGTCGGGCTTTATAGATGGTAACATTACCATCCGCGTCCGTCTTCTTCTTAAAGATCCATTTGTTTTCTATCGCTCGCCGATCATCGGGCAAGTCTGTCAAAGTCCATACTTTGTTTTCATACATGGATTCTATCTCGGATTTCATGGCTTCAAGCCATTTGTTGGAATCCGGGCCCGCCATTGCTTCTTCATAGTTCGAAGGTTCATTGTTGTCTAACAACATGATTTCCAGGACAGGGTTGCCGTACCACTCTGGTGCGGAACGTGTCCTTGTGGACCTACGAAGTTCAGCAGTAACTTGATCCGAAGTACCTTGATCATTATCATGGTTTTCCTCTTCAGTTGGTGTGGGCATCACAGGAACGGTTTCCTGTGCTGCGTCACTATCCCGCTCAAGAGGTAGTACTTCATCGAGTTCTACTTTCCTCCCACTTACTTCTTTTGAGAGAAACTCTTTTTCCAGAAAGCATCCGTTCTTGGCAACAAAGATCTTGCCTTCGGATCTTAAGTAGAAGGTATACCCTACAGTTTCCTTAGGGTATCCTATGAATACGCATTTTTCCGACTTGGGTTCGAGCTTTTCAGGTTGAAGTTTCTTGACATAAGCTTCGCATCCCCAAACTTTTAGAAACGACAGCTTAGGTTTCTTTCCAAACCATAATTCATACGGTGTCGTCTCAACGGATTTAGACGGTGCCCTATTTAAAGTGAATGTAGCTGTCTCTAGAGCGTATCCCCAAAATGATAGCGGTAAATCAGTAAGAGACATCATAGACCGCACCATATCCAATAGAGTGCGATTACGACGTTCGGACACACCGTTTCGCTGAGGTGTTCCAGGCGGCGTGAGCTGTGAAACGATTCCACATTTCTTTAAGTGTGTACCAAATTCGTGACTTAAGTATTCTCCTCCACGATCTGATCGTAAGAATTTTATCTTTCGGTCACGTTGATTCTCCACCTCATTCTGAAATTCCTTGAACTTTTCAAAGGTCTCAGACTTGTGTTTCATTAAGTAGACATACCCATATCTACTCAAGTCATCTGTGAGGGTGAGAACATAACGATATCCTCCGCGAGCCTCAACGCTCATTGGACCGCACACATCGGTATGTATGATTTTCAACAAGTTGGTTGCTCGCTCCATTGTTCCGGAGAACGGAGTCTTGGTCATTTTGCCCAAGAGGCATGGTTCGCACGTGTCAAACGATTCATAATCAAGAGACTCTAAAAGTCCATCGGCATGGAGCTTCTTCATGCGCTTGACACCAATGTGACCAAGGCGGCAGTGCCACAAGTATGTGGGACTATCGTTATCAACTTTAAATCTTTTGGCATCTACACTATGAACATGTGTAATATTACGCTCGAGATTCATTAAGAATAAACCATTGACCATCGGAGCATGACCATAAAACATATCTCTCATATAAATCGAACAACCATTATTCTCAGACTTAAATGAGTAGCCATCTCGTATTGAACGAGATCCAGATACAATGTTCATGCTCAAACTTGGCACTAAATAACAATTATTGAGGTTCAAAACTAATCCCGTAGGTAAATGTAGAGGCAGCGTGCCGACGGCGATCACATCGACTTTGGAACCATTCCCGACGCGCATCGTCACCTCGTCCTTTGCCAGTCTCCGTTTATTCCGCAGCTCCTGCTGTGAGTTACAAATATGAGCAACGGCACCGGTATCAAATACCCAGGAGTTACTACGATTACTGGTAAGGTACACATCAATCACATGTATATCAAATATACCTTTGGTGTTGCCGGCCTTCTTATCCGCTAAGTATTTGGGGCAGTTCCGCTTCCAGTGACCCTTCCCCTTGCAATAAAAGCACTCAGTCTCAGGCTTGGGTCCATTCTTCGACTTCTTCCCGGTAACTGGCTTACCAGGCGCGGCAACATCTTTGCCGTCCTTCTTGAAGTTCTTCTTACCCTTGCCCTTCTTGAACTTAGTGGTCTTATTGACCATCAACACTTGATGTTCTTTCTTGATTTCAGCCTCTGCTGACTTCAGCATCGAGAACACTTCAGGATTTTCCATTCCCTGCATGTTGTAGTTCATCACAAAGCTCTTGTAGCTTGGTGGGAGCGACTGGAGGATTCTGTCAATGACCGCCTCATCTGGGAGGTTAATGTTCAGTTGGGTCATACGGTTGTGCAACCCAGACATCTTCAGGATGTGCTTACTGACAGAACTATTCTCCTCCATCTTACAACTGTAGAACTTGTCGGAGACATCATATCTCTCGACCCGGGCATGAGCTTGGAAAACTAGTTTCAGCTCTTCGAACATCTCATATGCTCCGTGATGCTCAAAACGCTTTTGGAGCCCCGGTTCTAAGCTGTAAAGCATGCCGCACTGAACGAGGGAGTAATCATCAGCGCGAGACTGCCAAGCATTCATAATGTCTTGGTTCTCTGGGACGGGAGCGTCACCTAGCGGTCCTTCTAGGACATATTGTTTCCTGGCAGCTATGAGGATGATCCTCAGGTTCCGGACCCAGTCCGTATAGTTGCTGCCATCATCTTTCAGCTTGGTTTTCTCTAGGAACGCGTTGAAGTTCATGTTGACATTAGCGTTGGCCATTGATCTACAAGACATATTTGCGAAGGTTTTAGACTAAGTTCATGATAATAAAGTTCTAATCAAATTATGAACTCCCACTTAGATTAGACATCCCTTTAGTCATCTAAGTGTTACACGATCCGAGTCGACTAGCCCGTGTCCGATCATCACGTGAGACGGACTAGTCATCGTCGGTGAACATTTTCATGTTGATCGTATCTTCCATACGACTCGTGTTCGACCTTTCCGTCTCCGTGTTCCGAGGCCATGTCTGCACATGCTAGGCTCGTCAAGTTAACCCTAAGTGTTTTCGCTGTGTAAAACTGTCTTACACCCGTTGTATGTGAACGTAAGAATCCATCACACCCGATCATCACGTGGTGCTTAGAAACGACGAACTGTAGCAACAGTGCACAGTTAGGGGAGAACACTTCTTGAAATTTTATAAGGGATCATCTTATTTACTACCGTCGTCCTAAGTAAACAAGATGCATAATACATAATAAACATCACATGCAATTATATAGTTGTGACATGATATGGCCAATATCATATAGCTCCATTGATCTTCATCTTCGGGGCTCCATGATCATCTTGTCACCGGCTTGACACCATGATCTCCATCATCATGATCTCCATCATCGTGTCTTCATGAAGTTGTCACGCCAACGACTACTTCTACTTCTATGACTAACGTTTAGCAATAAAGTAAAGTAGTTTACATGACGTTATTCATTGACAAGCAGGTCATACAAAAAATAATGACAACTCCTATGGCTCCTGCCGGTTGTCATACTCATCGACATGCAAGTCGTGAATCCTATTACAAAGAACATGATCTCATACATCACAATTCATCATTCATCACAACTTCTGGCCATATCACATCACATGATCAATCGCTGCAAAAACAAGTTAGACGTCCTCTAATTGTTGTTGCATCTTTTACGTGGCTGCAATTGGGTTCTAGCAAGAACGTTTTCTTACCTACGAATCACCACAACGTGATTTTGTCAACTTCTATTTACCCTTCATAAGGGCCCTGTTCATCGATTCCGCTCCAACTAAGGTGGGAGAGACAGACACCCGCCAGCCACCTTATGCAACTTGTGCATGTCAGTCGGTGGAACCGGTCTCACGTAAGTGTACGTGTAAGGTTGGTCCGGGCCGCTTCATCCCACAATACCGTTGAGCAAGAAAAGACTAGTAGAGGCAAGTAAGATGACAAAATCCACGCCCACAACAAAGTTGTGTTCTACTCGTGCAAAGAGAACTACGCATAGACCTAGCTCATGATGCCACTGTTGGGGAACGTTGCAGAAAATTAAAATTTTTCCTACGGTTTCACCAAGATCCATCTATGAGTTCATCTAAGCAACGAGTCTAGGGAGAGAGTTTGCATCTACATACCACTTGTAGATCGCGTGCGGAAGCTTGTAAGGTGATGATGTAGTCGTACTCGACGTGATTCAAATCACCGATGACCTTAGCACCGAACGGACGGCACCTCCGCGTTCAACACACGTACGGAACAGCCACGTCTCCTCCTTCTTGATCCAGCAAGGGAGGGAGGAGAGGTTGAGGGAGATGGCACCAGCAGCAGCACGACGGCGTGGTGTTGATGGAGCTGCAGTACTCCGGCAGAGCTTCGCTAAGCTATAAGGAGTTGGAGGAGGTGTTGGGGAGGGAGAAGGAGGCAACCAAAGGCCAGGGCTCAAGGTATGAAGTCCCTCCTCTCCCCCCACTATATATAGGGGTGCCAAGGGGGGTGGCCGGCCCTAGTAGATGAGATCTACTAGGGGGGGCGGCGGCCTAGGGAGGTTTCCCTCCCCCCCAAGGCACCTAGGGGTGCCTTCCACCACTAGGACTCCTCCTAGGGGGAAACCCTAGGCGCATGGGCCTTGTGGGGCTGGTGCCCTTGGCCCAAGTAGGCCAAGGCGCACCCCCTACAGCCCATGTGGCCCCCGGGGATGGGTGGCCCCACCCGGTGGGCCCCCGGGACCCCTCCGGTGGTCCCGGTACAATACCGATAACCCCGAAACTTGTCCCGATGCCCGAAACAGGACTTCCCATATATAAATCTTTACCTCCGGACCATTCCGGAACTCCTCGTGACGTCCGGGATCTTATCCGGGACTCCGAACAACATTCGGGTTACTGCATATACATATCCCTACAACCCTAGCGTGACTGAACCTTAAGTGTGTAGACCCTACGGGTTCGGGAGACATGTAGACATGACCGAGACTCTCTTAGTCAATAACCATCAGCGGGATCTGGATACCCATGATGGCTCCCACATGCTCCTCGATGTTGTCATCGGATGAACCACTATGTCGAGGATTCGATCAAAACCCTGTATGCAATTCCCTTTGTCAATCGGTACGTTACTTGCCCGAGACTCGATCGTCGGTATCCCAATACCTTGTTCAGTCTCGTTACCGGCAAGTCACTTTACTCGTACCGTAATGCATGATCCCGTGTCCAACACCTTGGTCACATTGAGCTCATTATGATGATGCATTACCGAGTGGGCCCAGAGATACCTCTCCGTCATACGGAGTGACAAATCCCAGTCTCGATCCGTGTCAACCCAACAGCTACTTTCGGAGATACCTGTAATGCACCTTTGTAGTCACCCAGTTACGTTGTGACGTTTGGTACACCCAAGGCACTCTTACGGTATCCGGGAGTTACACGATCTCATGGTCGTAGGAAGAGATACTTGACACTTGCAAAGCTCTAGCAAAACGAACTACACAATCTTTTATGCTATGCTTAGAATTGGGTCTTGTCCATCACATCATTCTCCTAATGATGTGATCCCGTTATCAACGACATCCAATGTCCATAGTCAGGAAACCATGACTATCTGTTGATCACAACGAGCTGGTCAACTAGAGGCTTACCAGGGACATAGTGTGGTCTAAGTATTCACACGTGTATTACGATTTCCGGATAATACAGTTATAGCATGAATACAAGACAATTATCATGAACATTGAAATATAATAATACTTTTATTATTGCCTCTAGGGCATATTTCCAACAGTCTCCCACTTGCACTAGAGTCACTAATCTAGTTACATTGTGATGAATCGAACACCCATAGAGTTCTGGTGTTGATCATGTTTTGCACGCGAGAGAGGTTTAGTCAGCGGATCTGCGACATTCAGATCCGTGTGCACTTTGCAAATCTCTATGTCTCCATCTTGAACATTTTCACGGATGGAGTTGAAACGACGCTTGATGTGCCTGGTCTTCTTGTGAAACCTGGGCTCCTTTGCGAGGGCAATAGCTCCAGTGTTGTCACGGAAGAGTTTGATCGGCCCCGACGCATTGGGTATGACTCCTAGGTCGGTGATGAACTCCTTCACCCAAATCGCTTCATGTGCTGCCTCCGAGGCTGCCATGTACTCCGCTTCACACGTAGATCCCGCCACGACGCTCTACTTGCAGCTGCACCAGCTTACTGCTCCACCATTCAACATATACACGTATCCGGTTTGTGACTTAGAGTCATCCAGATCTGAGTCGAAGCTAGCGTCGACGTAACCCTTTACGACGAGCTCTTCGTCTCCTCCATAAACGAGAAACATGTCCTTTGTCCTTTTCAGGTACTTCAGGATATTCTTGACCGCTGTCCAGTGTTCCTTGCCGGGATTACTTTGGTATCTTGCTACCAAACTTACGGCAAGGTTTACATCAGGTCTGGTACACAGCATGGCATACATAATAGATCCTATGGCTGAAGCATAGGGGATGACACTCATCTCTTCTTTATCTTTTGCCGTGGTCGGTGACTGAGCTGAGCTCAGTCTCATACCTTGTAACATAGGCAAGAACCCCTTCTTGGACTGATCCATTCTGAATCTCTTCAAAATCTTATCAAGGTATGTGCTTTGTGGAAGACCTATGAGGCGTCTCGATCTATCTCTATAGATCTTGATGCCTAATATATAAGCAGCTTCTCCAAGGTCCTTCATTGAAAAACACTTATTCAAGTAGGCCTTAATGCTGTCCAGAAATTCTATATTATTTCCCATCAGGAGTATGTCATCTACATATAATATGAGAAATGCTACAGAGCTCCCACTCACTTTCTTGTAAACGCAGGCTTCTCCATAAGTCTGCATAAACCCAAACGCTTTGATCATCTCATCAAAGCGAATGTTCCAACTCCGAGATGCTTGCACCAGTCCATAAATGGATCGCTGGAGCTTGCATACTTTGTTAGCGTTCCGAGGATCGACAAAACCTTCCGGCTGCATCATATACAGTTCTTCCTTAAGATGCCCGTTAAGGAATGCTGTTTTGACGTCCATCTGCCATATCTCATAATCATAGTATGCGGCAATTGCTAACATGATTCGGACAGACTTTAGCTTCGCTACGGGAGAGAATGTCTCGTCGTAGTCAATCCCTTGAACCTGTCGATAACCCTTAGCGACAAGTCGAGCTTTATAGATGGTAACATTACCATCCGCGTCCGTCTTCTTCTTAAAGATCCATTTGTTTTCTATCGCTCGCCGATCATCGGGCAAGTATGTCAAAGTCCATACTTTGTTTTCATACATGGATTCTATCTCGGATTTCATGGCTTCAAGCCATTTGTTGGAATCCGGGCCCGCCATTGCTTCTTCATAGTTCGAAGGTTCATTGTTGTCTAACAACATGATTTCCAGGACAGGGTTGCCGTACCACTCTGGTGCGGAACGTGTCCTTGTGGACCTACGAAGTTCAGCAGTAACTTGATCCGAAGTACTTTGATCATTATCATGGTTTTCCTCTTCAGTTGGTGTGGGCATCACAGGAACGGTTTCCTGTGCTGCGTCAATATCCCGCTCAAGAGGTAGTACTTCATCGAGTTCTACTTTCCTCCCACTTACTTCTTTCGAGACAAACTCTTTTTCCAGAAAGCATCCGTTCTTGGCAACAAAGATCTTGCCTTCGGATCTTAAGTAGAAGGTATACCCTATAGTTTCCTTAGGGTATCCTATGAATACGCATTTTTCCGACTTGGGTTCGAGCTTTTCAGGTTGAAGTTTCTTGACATAAGCTTCGCATCCCCAAACTTTTAGAAACGACAGCTTAGGTTTCTTTCCAAACCATAATTCATACGGTGTCGTCTCAACGGATTTAGACGGTGCCCTATTTAAAGTGAATGTAGCTGTCTCTAGAGCGTATCCCCAAAATGATAGCGGTAAATCGGTAAGAGACATCATAGACCGCACCATATCCAATAGAGTGCGATTACGACGTTCGGACACACCGTTTCGCTGAGGTGTTCCAGGCGGCGTGAGTTGTGAAACGATTCCACATTTCTTTAAGTGTGTACCAAATTCGTGACTTAAGTATTCTCCTCCACGATCTGATCGTAAGAATTTTATCTTTCGGTCACGTTGATTCTCCACCTCATTCTGAAACTCCTTGAACTTTTCAAAGGTCTCAGACTTGTGTTTCATTAAGTAGACATACCCATATCTACTCAAGTCATCTGTGAGAGTGAGAACATAACGATATCCTCCGCGAGCCTCAACGCTCATTGGACCGCACACATCGGTATGTATGATCTCCAATAAGTTGGTTGCTCGCTCCATTGTTCCGGAGAACGGAGTCTTGGTCATTTTGCCCAAGAGGCATGGTTCGCACGTGTCAAACGATTCATAATCAAGAGACTCTAAAAGTCCATCGGCATGGAGCTTCTTCATGCGCTTGACACCAATGTGACCAAGGCGGCAGTGCCACAAGTATGTGGGACTATCGTTATCAACTTTAAATCTTTTGGTATCTACACTATGAACATGTGTAATATTACGCTCGAGATTCATTAAGAATAAACCATTGACCATCGGAGCATGACCATAAAACATATCTCTCATATAAATCGAACAACCATTATTCTCAGACTTAAATGAGTAGCCATCTCGTACTAAACGAGATCCAGATACAATGTTCATGCTCAAACTTGGCACTAAATAACAATTATTGAGGTTCAAAACTAATCCCGTAGGTAGATGTAGAGGCAGCGTGCCGACGGCGATCACATCGACTCTGGAACCATTCCCGACGCGCATCGTCACCTCGTCCTTTGCCAGTCTCCGTTTATTCCGCAGCTCCTGCTGTGAGTTACAAATATGAGCAACGGCACCGGTATCAAATACCCAGGAGTTACTACGATTACTGGTAAGGTACACATCAATCACATGTATATCAAATATACCTTTGGTGTTGCCGGCCTTCTTATCTGCTAAGTATTTGGGGCAGTTCCGCTTCCAGTGACCCTTCCCCTTGCAATAAAAGCACTCAGTCTCAGGCTTGGGTCCATTCTTTGACTTCTTCCCGGTAACTGGCTTACCAGGCGCGGCAACATCTTTGCCGTCTTTCTTGAAGTTCTTCTTACCCTTGCCCTTCTTGAACTTAGTGGTCTTATTGACCATCAACACTTGATGTTCTTTCTTGATTTCAGCCTCTGCTGACTTCAGCATCGAGAACACTTCAGGAATGGTCTTTTCCATTCGCTGCATGTTGTAGTTCATCACAAAGCTCTTGTAGCTTGGTGGGAGCGACTGGAGGATTCTGTCAATGACCGCCTCATCTGGGAGGTTAATGTTCAGCTGGGTCATACGGTTGTGCAACCCAGACATCTTTAGGATGTGCTCACTGACAGAACTGTTCTCCTCCATCTTACAACTGTAGAACTTGTCGGAGACATCATATCTCTCGACCCGGGCATGAGCTTGAAAAACTAGTTTCAGCTCTTCGAACATCTCATATGCTCCGTGATGCTCAAAACGCTTTTGGAGCCCCGGTTCTAAGCTATAAAGCATGCCGCACTGAACGAGGGAGTAATCATCAGCGCGAGTTTGCCAAGCATTCATAATGTCTTGGTTCTCTGGGACGGGAGCGTCACCTAGCGGTCCTTCTAGGACATATTGTTTCCTGGCAGCTATGAGGATGATCCTTAGGTTCCGGACCCAGTCCGTATAGTTGCTGCCATCATCTTTCAGCTTGGTTTTCTCTAGGAACGCGTTGAAGTTCATGTTGACATTAGCGTTGGCCATTGATCTACAAGACATATTTGCAAAGGTTTTAGACTAAGTTCATGATAATAAAGTTCTAATCAAATTATGAACTCCCACTTAGATTAGACATCCCTTTAGTCATCTAAGTGTTACACGATCCGAGTCGACTAGCCCGTGTCCGATCATCACGTGAGACGGACTAGTCATCGTCGGTGAACATTTTCATGTTGATCGTATCTTCCATACGACTCGTGTTCGACCTTTCGGTCTCCGTGTTCCGAGGCCATGTCTGCACATGCTAGGCTCGTCAAGTTAACCCTAAGTGTTTTCGCTGTGTAAAACTGTCTTACACCCGTTGTATGTGAACGTAAGAATCCATCACACCCGATCATCACGTGGTGCTTAGAAACGACGAACTGTAGCAACGGTGCACAGTTAGGGAAGAACACTTCTTGAAATTTTATAAGGGATCATCTTATTTACTACCGTCGTCCTAAGTAAACAAGATGCATAATACATAATAAACATCACATGCAATTATATAGTTGTGACATGATATGGCCAATATCATATAGCTCCATTGATCTTCATCTTCGGGGCTCCATGATCATCTTGTCACCGGCTTGACACCATGATCTCCATCATCATGATCTCCATCATCGTGTCTTCATGAAGTTGTCACGCCAACGACTACTTCTACTTCTATGACTAACGTTTAGCAATAAAGTAAAGTAGTTTACATGACGTTATTCAATGACACGCAGGTCATACAAAAAATAATGACAACTCCTATGGCTCCTGCCGGTTGTCATACTCATCGACATGCAAGTCGTGAATCCTATTACAAAGAACATGATCTCATACATCACAATTCATCATTCATCACAACTTCTGGCCATATCACATCACAAGATCAATCGCTGCAAAAACAAGTTAGACGTCCTCTAATTGTTGTTGCATCTTTTACGTGGCTGCAATTGGGTTCTAGCAAGAACGTTTTCTTACCTACGAATCACCACAACGTGATTTTGTCAACTTCTATTTACCCTTCATAAGGGCCCTGTTCATCGATTCCGCTCCAACTAAGGTGGGAGAGACAGACACCCGCCAGCCACCTTATGCAACTTGTGCATGTCAGTCGGTGGAACCGGTCTCACGTAAGTGTACGTGTAAGGTTGGTCCGGGCCGCTTCATCCCACAATACCGTTGAGCAAGAAAGGACTAGTAGAGGCAAGTAAGATGACAAAATCCACGCCCACAACAAAGTTGTGTTCTACTCGTGCAAAGAGAACTACGCATAGACCTAGCTCATGATGCCACTGTTGGGGAACGTTGCAGAAAATTAAAATTTTTCCTACGGTTTCACCAAGATCCATCTATGAGTTCATCTAAGCAACGAGTCTAGGGAGAGAGTTTGCATCTACATACCACTTGTAGATCGCGTGCGGAAGCTTGCAAGGTGATGATGTAGTCGTACTCGACGTGATCCAAATCACCGATGACCAGCGCTGAACGGACGGCACCTCCGCGTTCAACACACGTACGGAACAGCCACGTCTCCTCTTCTTGATCTAGCAAGGGAGGGAGGAGAGGTTGAGGGAGATGGCACCAGCAGCAGCACGACGACGTGGTGTTGATGGAGCTGCAGTACTCCGGCAGAGCTTCGCTAAGCACTATGGAGGTGGAGGAGGTGTTGGGGAGGGAGAAGAAGGCAACCAAAGGCCAAGACGTTCAGGTATGAAGTCCCTCCTCTCCCCCACTATATATAGGGGTGCCAAGGGGGGGTGGCCGGCCCTAGGAGATCCAATCTCCTAGGGGGTGCGGCGGCCAAGGGGGGTTTTCCCTCCCCCCCAAGGCACCTAGGAGGTGCCTTACCCTCCTAGGACTCTTGCCCCCTTGAACCCTAGGCGCATGGGCCTATGTGGGGCTGGTGCCCTTGGCCCATTAGGCCAAGGCGCACCCCCTTACAGCCCATGTGGCCCCCCGGGGCAGGTGGACCCACCCGGTGGACCCCCGGGACCCTTTCGGTGGTCCCGGTACAATACCGATAACCCCGAAACTTGTCCCGATGCCCGAAACAGGACTTCCCATATATAAATCTTTACCTCCGGACCATTCCGGAACTCCTCGTGACGTCCGAGATCTCATCCGGGACTCCGAACAACATTCGGGTTACTGCATAAACATATCCCTATAACCCTAGCGTAACTGAACCTTAAGTGTGTAGACCCTACGGGTTCGGGAGACATGCAGACATGACCGAGACGCTCTCAGTCAATAACCATCAGCGGGATCTGGATACCCATGATGGCTCCCACATGCTCCTCGATGTTGTCATCGGATGAACCACTATGTCGAGGATTCGATCAAACCCTGTATGCAATTCCCTTTGTCAATCGGTACGTTACTTGCCCGAGACTCGATCGTCGGTATCCCAATACCTTGTTCAGTCTCGTTACCGGCAAGTCACTTTACTCGTACCGTAATGCATGATCCCGTGTCCAACACCTTGGTCACATTGAGCTCAATATGATGATGCATTACCGAGTGGGCCCAGAGATACCTCTCCGTCATACGGAGTGACAAATCCCAGTCTCGATCCGTGTCAACCCAACAGCTACTTTCGGAGATACCTGTAATGCACCTTTATAGTCACCCAGTTACGTTGTGACGTTTGATACACCCAAGGCATTCTTACGGTATCCGGGAGTTACACGATCTCATGGTCGAAGGAAGAGATACTTGACACTTGCAAAGCTCTAGCAAAACGAACTACACGATCTTTTATGCTATGCTTAGATTGGGTCTTGTCCATCACATCATTCTCCTAATGATGTGATCCCGTTATCAACGACATCCAATGTCCATAGTCAGGAAACCATGACTATCTGTTGATCACAACGAGCTGGTCAACTAGAGGCTTACCAGGGACATAGTGTGGTCTAAGTATTCACACGTGTATTACGATTTCCGGATAATACAGTTATAGCATGAATACAAGACAATTATCATGAACATTGAAATATAATAATACTTTTATTATTGCCTCTAGGGCATATTTCCAACAGTCTCCCACTTGCACTAGAGTCACTAATCTAGTTACATTGTGATGAATCGAACACCCATAGAGTTCTGGTGTTGATCATGTTTAGCTCGTGAGAGAGGTTTAGTCAACGGATCTGCGACATTCAGATCCGTATGTACTTTGCAAATCTCTATGTATCCATCTTGAACATTTTCACGGATGGAGTTGAAACGACGCTTGATGTGCCTGGTCTTCTTGTGAAACCTGGGCTCCTTTGCGAGGGCAATAGCTCCAGTGTTGTCACAGAAGAGTTTGATCGGCCCCGACGCATTGGGTATGACTCCTAGGTCGGTGATGAACTCCTTCACCCAAATCGCTTCATGTGCTGCCTCCGAGGCTGCCATGTACTCCGCTTCACACGTAGATCCCGCCACGACGCTCTGCTTGCAGCTGCACCAGCTTACTGCTCCACCATTCAACATATACACATATCCGGTTTGTGACTTAGAGTCATCCAGATCTGAGTCGAAGCTAGCGTCGACGTAACCCTTTACGACGAGCTCTTCGTCTCCTCCATAAACGAGAAACATGTCCTTTGTCCTTTTCAGGTACTTCAGGATATTCTTGACCGCTGTCCAGTGTTCCTTGCCGGGATTACTTTGGTATCTTGCTACCAAACTTACGGCAAGGTTTACATCGGGTCTGGTACACAGCATGGCATACATAATAGATCCTATGGCTGAAGCATAGGGGATGACACTCATCTCTTCTTTATCTTTTGCCGTGGTCGGTGACTGAGCTGAGCTCAGTCTCATACCTTGTAACATAGGCAAGAACCCCTTCTTGGACTGATCCATTCTGAATCTCTTCAAAATCTTATCAAGGTATGTGCTTTGTGAAAGACCTATGAGGCGTCTCGATCTATCTCTATTGATCTTGATGCCTAATATATAAGCAGCTTCTCCAAGGTCCTTCATTGAAAAACACTTATTCAAGTAGGCCTTAATGCTGTCCAGAAATTCTATATTATTTCCCATCAGGAGTATGTCATCTACATATAATATGAGAAATGCTACAGAGCTCCCACTCACTTTCTTGTAAACGCAGGCTTCTCCATAAGTCTGCATAAACCCAAACGCTTTGATCATCTCATCAAAGCGAATGTTCCAACTCCGAGATGCTTGCACCAGTCCATAAATGGATCGCTGGAGCTTGCATACTTTGTTAGCGTTCCGAGGATCGACAAAACCTTCCGGCTGCATCATATACAGTTCTTCCTTAAGATGCCCGTTGAGGAATGCTGTTTTGACGTCCATCTGCCATATCTCATAATCATAGTATGCGGCAATTGCTAACATGATTCGGACGGACTTTAGCTTCGCTACGGGAGAGAATGTCTCGTCGTAGTCAATCCCTTGAACCTGTCGATAACCCTTAGCGACAAGTCGAGCTTTATAGATGGTAACATTACCATCCGCGTCCGTCTTCTTCTTAAAGATCCATTTGTTTTCTATCGCTCGCCGATCATCGGGCAAGTCTGTCAAAGTCCATACTTTGTTTTCATACATGGATTCTATCTCGGATTTCATGGCTTCAAGCCATTTGTTGGAATCCGGGCCCGCCATTGCTTCTTCATAGTTCGAAGGTTCATTGTTGTCTAACAACATGATTTCCAGGACAGGGTTGCCGTACCACTCTGGTGCGGAACGTGTCCTTGTGGACCTACGAAGTTCAGCAGTAACTTGATCCGAAGTACCTTGATCATTATCATGGTTTTCCTCTTCAGTTGGTGTGGGCATCACAGGAACGGTTTCCTGTGCTGCGTCAATATCCCGCTCAAGAGGTAGTACTTCATCGAGTTCCACTTTCCTCCCACTTACTTCTTTCGAGAGAAACTCTTTTTCCAGAAAGCATCCGTTCTTGGCAACAAAGATCTTGCCTTCGGATCTTAAGTAGAAGGTATACCCTATAGTTTCCTTAGGGTATCCTATGAATACACATTTTTCCGACTTGGGTTCGAGCTTTTCAGGTTGAAGTTTCTTGACATAAGCTTCGCATCCCCAAACTTTTAGAAACGACAGCTTAGGTTTCTTTCCAAACCATAATTCATACGGTGTCGTCTCAACGGATTTAGACGGTGCCCTATTTAAAGTGAATGTAGCTGTCTCTAGAGCGTATCCCCAAAATGATAGCGGTAAATCGGTAAGAGACATCATAGACCGCACCATATCCAATAGAGTGCGATTACGACGTTCGGACACACCGTTTCGCTGAGGTGTTCCAGGCGGCGTGAGTTGTGAAACGATTCCACATTTCTTTAAGTGTGTACCAAATTCGTGACTTAAGTATTCTCCTCCACGATCTGATCGTAAGAATTTTATCTTTCGGTCACGTTGATTCTCCACCTCATTCTGAAACTCCTTGAACTTTTCAAAGGTCTCAGACTTGTGTTTCATTAAGTAGACATACCCATATCTACTCAAGTCATCTGTGAGAGTGAGAACATAACGATATCCTCCGCGAGCCTCAACGCTCATTGGACCGCACACATCGGTATGTATGATCTCCAATAAGTTGGTTGCTCGCTCCATTGTTCCGGAGAACGGAGTCTTGGTCATTTTGCCCAAGAGGCATGGTTCGCACGTGTCAAACGATTCATAATCAAGAGACTCTAAAAGTCCATCGGCATGGAGCTTCTTCATGCGCTTGACACCAATGTGACCAAGGCGGCAGTGCCACAAGTATGTGGGACTATCGTTATCAACTTTAAATCTTTTGGTATCTACACTATGAACATGTGTAATATTACGCTCGAGATTCATTAAGAATAAACCATTGACCATCGGAGCATGACCATAAAACATATCTCTCATATAAATCGAACAACCATTATTCTCAGACTTAAATGAGTAGCCATCTCGTACTAAACGAGATCCAGATACAATGTTCATGCTCAAACTTGGCACTAAATAACAATTATTGAGGTTCAAAACTAATCCCGTAGGTAGATGTAGAGGCAGCGTGCCGACGGCGATCACATCGACTCTGGAACCATTCCCGACGCGCATCGTCACCTCGTCCTTTGCCAGTCTCCGTTTATTCCGCAGCTCCTGCTGTGAGTTACAAATATGAGCAACGGCACCGGTATCAAATACCCAGGAGTTACTACGATTACTGGTAAGGTACACATCAATCACATGTATATCAAATATACCTTTGGTGTTGTCGGCCTTCTTATCCGCTAAGTATTTGGGGCAGTTCCGCTTCCAGTGACCCTTCCCCTTGCAATAAAAGCACTCAGTCTCAGGCTTGGGTCCATTCTTCGACTTCTTCCCGGTAAATGGCTTACCAGGCGCGGCAACATCTTTGCCGTCCTTCTTGAAGTTCTTCTTACCCTTGCCCTTCTTGAACTTAGTGGTCTTATTGACCATCAACACTTGATGTTCTTTCTTGATTTCAGCCTCTGCTGACTTCAGCATCGAGAACACTTCAGGAATGGTCTTTTCCATTCCCTGCATGTTGTAGTTCATCACAAAGCTCTTGTAGCTTGGTGGGAGCGACTGGAGGATTCTGTCAATGACCGCCTCATCTGGGAGGTTAATGTTCAGCTGGGTCATACGGTTGTGCAACCCAGACATCTTCAGGATGTGCTTACTGACAGAACTGTTCTCCTCCATCTTACAACTGTAGAACTTGTCGGAGACATCATATCTCTCGACCCGGGCATGAGCTTGGAAAACTAGTTTCAGCTCTTCGAACATCTCATATGCTCCGTGATGCTCAAAACGCTTTTGGAGCCCCGGTTCTAAGCTGTAAAGCATGCCGCACTGAACGAGGGAGTAATCATCAGCGCGAGACTGCCAAGCATTCATAATGTCTTGGTTCTCTGGGACGGGAGCGTCACCTAGCGGTCCTTCTAGGACATATTGTTTCCTGGCAGCTATGAGGATGATCCTCAGGTTCCGGACCCAGTCCGTATAGTTGCTGCCATCATCTTTCAGCTTGGTTTTCTCTAGGAACGCGTTGAAGTTCATGTTGACATTAGCGTTGGCCATTGATCTACAAGACATATTTGCGAAGGTTTTAGACTAAGTTCATTATAATAAAGTTCTAATCAAATTATGAACTCCCACTTAGATTAGACATCCCTTTAGTCATCTAAGTGTTACACGATCCGAGTCGACTAGCCTGTGTCCGATCATCACGTGAGACGGACTAGTCATCGTCGGTGAACATTTTCATGTTGATCGTATCTTCCATACGACTCGTGTTCGACCTTTCGGTCTCCGTGTTCCGAGGCCATGTCTGCACATGCTAGGCTCGTCAAGTTAACCCTAAGTGTTTTCGCTGTGTAAAACTGTCTTACACCCGTTGTATGTGAACGTAAGAATCCATCACACCCGATCATCACGTGGTGCTTAGAAACGACGAACTGTAGCAACGGTGCACAGTTAGGGGAGAACACTTCTTGAAATTTTATAAGGGATCATCTTATTTACTACCGTCGTCCTAAGTAAACAAGATGCATAATACATAATAAACATCACATGCAATTATATAGTTGTGACATGATATGGCCAATATCATATAGCTCCATTGATCTTCATCTTCGGGGCTCCATGATCATCTTGTCACTGGCTTGACACCATGATCTCCATCATCATGATCTCCATCATCGTGTCTTCATGAAGTTGTCACGCCAACGACTACTACTTCTATGACTAACGTTTAGCAATAAAGTAAAGTAGTTTACATGACGTTATTCAATGACACGCAGGTCATACAAAAAATAATGACAACTCCTATGGCTCCTGCCGGTTGTCATACTCATCGACATGCAAGTCGTGAATCCTATTACAAAGAACATGATCTCATACATCACAATTCATCATTCATCACAACTTCTGGCCATATCACATCACAAGATCAATCGCTGCAAAAACAAGTTAGACGTCCTCTAATTGTTGTTGCATCTTTTACGTGGCTGCAATTGGGTTCTAGCAAGAACGTTTTCTTACCTACGAATCACCACAACGTGATTTTGTCAACTTCTATTTACCCTTCATAAGGGCCCTGTTCATCGATTCCGCTCCAACTAAGGTGGGAGAGACAGACACCCGCCAGCCACCTTATGCAACTTGTGCATGTCAGTCGGTGGAACCGGTCTCACGTAAGTGTACGTGTAAGGTTGGTCCGGGCCGCTTCATCCCACAATACCGTTGAGCAAGAAAGGACTAGTAGAGGCAAGTAAGATGACAAAATCCACGCCCACAACAAAGTTGTGTTCTACTCGTGCAAAGAGAACTACGCATAGACCTAGCTCATGATGCCACTGTTGGGGAACGTTGCAGAAAATTAAAATTTTTCCTACGGTTTCACCAAGATCCATCTATGAGTTCATCTAAGCAACGAGTCTAGGGAGAGAGTTTGCATCTACATACCACTTGTAGATCGCGTGCGGAAGCTTGCAAGGTGATGATGTAGTCGTACTCGACGTGATCCAAATCACCGATGACCAGCGCTGAACGGACGGCACCTCCGCGTTCAACACACGTACGGAACAGCCACGTCTCCTCTTCTTGATCCAGAAAGGGAGGGAGGAGAGGTTGAGGGAGATGGCACCAGCAGCAGCACGACGGCGTGGTGTTGATGGAGCTGCAGTACTCCGGCAGAGCTTCGCTAAGCACTATGGAGGTGGAGGAGGTGTTGGGGAGGGAGAAGGAGGCAACCAAAGGCCAAGACGTTCAGGTATGAAGTCCCTCCTCTCCCCCACTATATATAGGGGTGCCAAGGGGGGGTGGCCGGCCCTAGGAGATCCAATCTCCTAGGGGGTGCGGCGGCCAAGGGGGGTTTTCCCTCCCCCCAAGGCACCTAGGAGGTGCCTTACCCTCCTAGGACTCTTGCCCCCTTGAACCCTAGGCGCATGGGCCTATGTGGGGCTGGTGCCCTTGGCCCATTAGGCCAAGGCGCACCCCCTTACAGCCCATGTGGCCCCCCGGGGCAGGTGGACCCACCCGGTGGACCCCCGGGACCCTTCCGGTGGTCCCGGTACAATACCGATAACCCCGAAACTTGTCCCGATGCCCGAAACAGGACTTCCCATATATAAATCTTTACCTCCGGACCATTCCGGAACTCCTCGTGACGTCCGAGATCTCATCCGGGACTCCGAACAACATTCGGGTTACTGCATAAACATATCCCTATAACCCTAGCGTAACTGAACCTTAAGTGTGTAGACCCTACGGGTTCGGGAGACATGCAGACATGACCGAGACGCTCTCAGTCAATAACCATCAGCGGGATCTGGATACCCATGATGGCTCCCACATGCTCCTCGATGTTGTCATCGGATGAACCACTATGTCGAGGATTCGATCAAACCCTGTATGCAATTCCCTTTGTCAATCGGTACGTTACTTGCCCGAGACTCGATCGTCGGTATCCCAATACCTTGTTCAGTCTCGTTACCGGCAAGTCACTTTACTCGTACCGTAATGCATGATCCCGTGTCCAACACCTTGGTCACATTGAGCTCAATATGATGATGCATTACCGAGTGGGCCCAGAGATACCTCTCCGTCATACGGAGTGACAAATCCCAGTCTCGATCCGTGTCAACCCAACAGCTACTTTCGGAGATACCTGTAATGCACCTTTATAGTCACCCAGTTACGTTGTGACGTTTGATACACCCAAGGCATTCTTACGGTATCCGGGAGTTACACGATCTCATGGTCGAAGGAAGAGATACTTGACATTTGCAAAGCTCTAGCAAAACGAACTACACGATCTTTTATGCTATGCTTAGATTGGGTCTTGTCCATCACATCATTCTCCTAATGATGTGATCCCGTTATCAACGACATCCAATGTCCATAGTCAGGAAACCATGACTATCTGTTGATCACAACGAGCTGGTCAACTAGAGGCTTACCAGGGACATAGTGTGGTCTAAGTATTCACACGTGTATTACGATTTCCGGATAATACAGTTATAGCATGAATACAAGACAATTATCATGAACATTGAAATATAATAATACTTTTATTATTGCCTCTAGGGCATATTTCCAACATAGGGAGTGTGCGATGATGATCATATCAATCTTGGAACCACTTCCAACACACATCGTCACTTCACCCTTAACTAGTCTCTGTTTATTCTGCAACTCCCGTTTCGAGTTACTAATCTTAGCAACTGAACTAGTATCTATTACTGAGGGGTTGCTATAAACACTAGTAAAGTACACATCAATAACATGTATATCAAATATACTTATGTTCACTTTTCCATCGTTCTTATCCGCCAATCACTTGGGGTAGTTCTGCTTCTAGTGACCAGTCCCTTTGCAGTAGAAGCACTTAGTCTCAGGCTTAGGATCAGACTTGGGCTTCTTCACTTGAGCAGCAACTTACTTGCCGTTCTTCTTGAAGTTCCCCTTCTTCCCTTTGCCCTTTTCTTGAAACTAGTGGTCTTGTCAACCATCAACACTTGATGTTTTTCTTGATTTCTACCTTCGTTGATTTCAGCATCACGAAGAGCTTGGGAGTTGTTTCCGTTATCCCTTGCATATTATAGTTCATCACGAAGTTCTACTAACTTGGTGATGGTGACTAGAGAATTCTGTCAATCACTATCTTATCTGGAAGATTAACTCCCACTTGATTCAAGTGATTGTAGTACCCAGACAATCTGAGCACATGTTCACTAGTTGAGCGATTCTCCTCCATCTTTTAGCTATAGAACTTGTTGGAGACTTCATATCTCTCAACTCGGGTATTTCCTTGAAATATTAACTTCAACTCCTGGAATATCTCATATGGTCCATGACGTTCAAAACGTCTTTGAAGTCCCGATTCTAAGCCATTTAAGTATGGTGCACTAAACTATCAAGTAGTCATCATATTGAGCTAGCCAAACGTTCATAACGTCTGCATCTGCTCCTGCAATAGGTCTGTCACCTAGCGGGGCATCAAGGACATAATTCTTCTGTGCAGCAATGAGGATAAACCTCAGATCACGGATCCAATCCGCATCATTGCTACTAACATCTTTCAACACAATTTTCTCTAGGAACATATCAAAATAAACACAGGGAAGCAACAACGCGAGCTATTGATCTATAACATAATTTGCAAAATACTATCAGGTACTAAGTTCATGATAAATTTAGGTTCAATTAATCATATTACTTAAAGAACTCCCACTTAGATAGACATCCCTCTAATCCTCTAAGTGATTACGTGATCCAAGTCAACTAAACCATGTCTGATCATCACGTGAGATGGAGTAGTTTCGTTGGTGAACATCACTATGTTGATCATATCTACTATATGATTCACGCTCGACCTTTCAGTCTCCATGTTCCGAGGCCATATCTGTATATGCTTGGCTCGTCAAGTATAACCTGAGTATTCCGCGTGTGCAATGGTTTTGCACCCGTTGTATTTGAACGTAGAGCCTATCACATCCGATCATCACGTGGTGTCTCAGCACGAAGAACTTTCGCAATGGTGCATACTCAGGGAGAGCACTTCTTGATAATTAGTGAGAGATCATCTTATAATGTTACCGTCAATCAAAGCAAGATAAGATGCATAAAAGATAAACATCACATGCAATCAATATAAGTGATATGATATGGCCATCATCATCTTGTGCTTGTGATCTCCATCCTCGAAGCACCGTTGTGATCACCATCGCCACCGGCGCGACACCTTGATCTCCATCGTAGCATCGTTGTCGTCTCGCCAATCTCATGCTTCCACGACTATCGCTACCGCTTAGTGATAAAGTAAAGCATTACAGCGCGATTGCATTGCATACAATAAAGCGACAACCATATGGCTCCTGCCAGTTGCCGATAACTCGGTTACAAAACATGATCATCTCATACAATAAAATTTAGCATCATGTCTTGACCATATCACATCACAACATGCCCTGCAAAAACAAGTTAGACGTCCTCTACTTTGTTGTTGCAAGTTTTACGTGGCTGCTACGGGCTTAAGCAAGAACCAATCTTACCTACGCATCAAAACCACAACGATAGTTTGTCAAGTTGGTGCTGTTTTAACCTTCGCAAGGACCGGGCGTAGCCACACTCGGTTCAACTAAAGTTGGAGAAACTGTCACCCGCTAGCCACCTTTGTGCAAAGCACGTTGGGAGAACCGGTCTCGCGTAAGCGTACGCGTAATGTCGGTCCGGCCGCTTCGTCCAACAATACCGCCGAACCAAAGTATGACATGCTGGTAAGCAGTATGACTTATATCGCCCACAACTCACTTGTGTTCTACTCGTGCATATAACATCAACACATAAAACCTAGGCTCGGATGCCACTGTTGGGTTTCGTAGTAATTTCAAAAAATTTCCTACGCACACGCAAGATCATGGTGATGCATAGCAACGAGAGGGGGAGAGTGTGATCTACGTACCCTTGTAGATCGACAACGGAAGCGTTAACTTGGTTGATGTAGTCGTACGTCTCCACGGCCCAACCGATCAAGCACCGAAACTACGGCACCTCCGAGTTTTAGCACACGTTCAGCTCGATGACGATCCCCGGACTCCGATCCAGCAAATCGTCGGGGAAGAGTTCCGTCAGCATGACGGCGTGGTGATGATCTTGATGTACTATCGTCACAGGGCTTCGCCTAAGCACCGCTACAATATTATCGAGGATTATGGTGGAAGGGGGCACCGCACACGGCTAAGAATATGATCACGTGGATCAACTTGTGTCTCTAGGGGTGCCCCGTGCCTCCATATATAAAGGCTCAAAGGGAGGGCTGGCCGGCCAAGAGGTGGCGCGCCAGGAGGAGTCCTACTCCTTCCGGGAGTAGGACTCCCCCCCTTTCCTAGTTGGAATAGGATTCGCGGAGGGGGGAAAAGAGGAGAGAGAGGAGGAAGGGGGGCCGGCCCCCTCTGCTTGTCCTATTCGGACCAAGGGGGGGAGGGGCGCGCGGCCCATCTCTTTCCACCTCTCCTCTCTTCCACTAAGGCCCACTAAGGCCCATATACTTCCCGGGGGGTTCCAGTAACCTCCCGGTACTCTGGTAAAATCCCGATTTCACCCGGAACACTTCCGATATCCAAACATAGGCTTCCAATATATCAATCTTTATGTCTCGACCATTTCGAGACTCCTCGTCATGTCCGTGATCACATCCGGGACTCTGAACAAACTTCGGTACATCAAAATGTATAAACTCATAATATAACTGTCATCGTAACCTTAAGCGTGCGGACCCTACGGGTTCGAGAACAATGTAGACATGACCGAGACACGTTCCGGTCAATAACCAATAGGGGAGCCTGGATGCTCATATTGGCTCCTACATATTCTACGAAGATCTTTTATCGGTCAGACTGCATAACAACATACGTTGTTCCCTTTGTCACCGGTATGTTACTTTCCCGTGATTCGATCGTCGGTATCCCATACCTAGTTCAATCTCATTACCGACAAGTCTCTTTACTCGTTTCGTAATACATCATCCCGCAACTAACTCATTAGTTGAAATGCTTGCAAGGTTTCAGTGATGTGCATTACCGAGAGGGCCCAGAGATACCTCTCCGACAATCGGAGTGACAAACCCTAATCTCGAAATACGCCAACCCAACATGTACCTTTGGAGACACCTGTAGAGCACCTTTATAATCACCCAGTTACGTTGTGACATTTGGTAGCACACAAAGTGTTCCTCCGGCAAACGGGAGTTGCATAATCTCATAGTCATAGGAACATGTATAAGTCATGAAGAAAGCAATAGCAACATACTAAACGATTGGGTGCTAAGCTAATGGAATGGGTCATGTCAATCAGATCATTCAACTAATGATGTGATCCCGTTAATCAAATGACAACTCTTTGTCCATGGTTAGGAAGCATAACCATCTTTGATTAACGAGCTAGTCAAGTAGAGGCATACTAGTGACACTCTGTTTGTCTATGTATTCACACATGTATTATGTTTCCGGTTAATACAATTCTAGCATGAATAATAAACTTTTATCATGATATAAGGAAATAAATAATAACTTTATTATTGCCTCTAGGGCATATTTCCTTCACGTGCGTCGACCGACCATGATGGAATGGATATCTTTCGGATGTGCTCCAATGAAGGCTCGCCAAGGGAGGATGGTGTGATTTGGATCTGAATCCTCGTCTCCTTAATAGGCAGCTCATTCGCACAGCTATGGGGGTAAATGTAAAAACACCCTGGCTCTTCACATTTGCTCGACACGTGGAAAGTGGCCATTATTGGGCGTGGAAGCCAAGGAGCGCAACATTCACAAGAAGCCGGACACTATTTAAACAGGTGCACGGAATTTGGAGAGGAACCCGCCTTGCAATGCCGAAGACAATCTGCGCACCGGTTCGGGGGCTACTGAGGGAGTCCTGGATTAGGGGGTGTCCGGATAGCCTGACTATAACCTTTGGCCGGACTCTTGGACTATGAAGATACAAGATTGAAGACTTCGTCCCGTGTCCGGATAGGACTTTCCTTGGCGTGGAAGGCAAGCTTGGCAATACGGATATGTAGATCTCCTCCCATTGTAACCGACTCTGTGTAACCCTAGCCCTCTCCGGTGTCTATATAAACCGGAGGGTTTTAGTCCATAGGACGAACAACAATCATATCATAGGCTAGCTTCTAGGGTTTAGCCTCTCTAATCTCGTGGTAGATCTACTCTTGTACTACCCATATCATCAATATTAATTAAGCATGACGTAGGGTTTTACCTCCATCGAGAGGGCCCGAACCTGGGTAAAAACATCGTATCCCTTGTCTCCTGTTACCATCCGCCTAGACGCACAGTTCGGGACCCCCTACCCGAGATCCGCCGGTTTTGACACCGACAATGATGTGCTAAGTGTTGGAAATATGCCCTAGAGGCAATAATAAATTGGTTATTATTATATTTCCTTGTTCATGATAATCGTTTGTTATCCATGCTAGAATTGTATTGATAGGAAACTCAGATACATGTGTGGATACATAGACAACACCATGTCCCTAGTAAGCCTCTAGTTGACTAGCTCGTTGATCAATAGATGGTTACGGTTTCCTGACCATGGACATTGGATTTCGTTGATAACGGGATCACATCATTAGGAGAATGATGTGATGGACAAGACCCAATCCTAAGCCTAGCACAAGATCATGTAGTTCGTATGCTAAAGCTTTTCTAATGTCAAGTATCATTTCCTTAGACCATGAGATTGTGCAACTCCCGGATACCGTAGGAGTGCTTTGGGTGTGCCAAACGTCACAACGTAACTGGGTGGCTATAAAGGTACACTACAGGTATCTCCGAAAGTGTCTGTTGGGTTGGCACGAATCGAGACTAGGATTTGTCACTCCGTGTAAACGGAGAGGTATCTCTGGGCCCACTCGGTAGGACATCATCATAATGTGCACAATGTGATCAAGGATTTGATCACGGGATGATGTGTTACGGAACGAGTAAAGAGACTTGCCGGTAACGAGATTGAACAAGGTATCGGGATACCGACAATCAAATCTCGGGCAAGTATCGTACCGCTAGACTAAGGGAATTTTATACGGGATTGATTAAGTCCTTGACATCGTGGTTCATCCGATGAGATCATCATGGAGCATGTGGGAGCCAACATGGGTATCCAGATCCCGCTGTTGGTTATTGACCGGAGAGTTGTCTCGGCCATGTCTGCATGACTCCCGAACCCGTAGGGTCTACACACTTAAGGTTCGATGACGCTAGGGTTATAGGGAAAGTATGTACGTGGTTACCGAATGTTGTTCGAAGTCCCGGATGAGATCCCGGATGTCACGAGGAGTTCCGAAATGGTCTGGAGGTAAACATTGATATATATGAAGTATGGTTTTGGCCACCAGAAGTGTTCTGGGCATCACCGGTAGTGTACCGGGACCACCGGAGGGGTCCGGGGGTCCACCAGGTGGGGCCACCAGCCCCGGAGGCCTACATGGGCCAATAGTGGGAAGGGACCAGCCCCTAGGTGGGCTGGGGCACCTCCCACCAAGGCCCAAGGCGCCCCAAGAGGGGAAGGGGGCAAACCCTAGGGCAGATGGGCCCTAAGGCCCACCCCAGGTGCGCCTCCCCCTCTCCCCCTTGTGGCCGCCACCCAGATGGGATCTGGGGGCTGCCGCCACCCCTAGGGAGGGAACCCTAGGTGGGGGCGCAGCCCCTCCCCTTCCCCTATATATACTTGAGGTATTGGAGGCTGCAAGACACACGAGATCCTCTCCCTCTTGGCGCAGCCCTACCTCTCTTCCTCCTCGTCTCTCGTAGTGCTTGGCGAAGCCCTGCTGGAGTTCCGCGCTCCTCCACCACCACCACGCCGTCGTGCTGCTGCTGGATGGATTCTTCCCAACCTCTCCTTCTCCCCTTGCTGGATCAAGGCGTAGGAGACGTCACCGGGCTGTACGTGTGTTGAACACGGAGGTGTCGTCCGTTAGGCACTAGGATCATCGGTGATTTGGATCACGACGAGTACGACTCCATCAACCCGTTCACTTGAACGCTTCCTCTTAGCGATCTACAAGGGTATGTAGATGCACTCTCCTTCCCCTCGTTGCTAGATTACTCCATAGATTGATCTTGGTGATGCATAGAAAATTTTGAATTTCAGCTACGTTCCCCAACAGTGGCATCATGAGCTAGGTCAATGCGTAGTTACTATGCACGAGTAGAACACAAAGTAGTTGTGGGCGTCGATATTGTCAATTATCTTGTCGTTACTAGTCTTATCTTTATTCGGCGGCATCGTGGGATGAAGCGGCCCGGACCAACCTTACATGCATGCTTACGTGAGACCGGTTCCACCGAGTGACATGCACTAGTTGCATAAGGTGGTTGGCGGGTGTCTGTCTCTCCCACTTTAGTCAGATCGGATTCGATGAACAGGGTCCTTATGAAGGGTAAATAGAAATTGGCAATTCACGTTGTGGTTTTGGCGTAGGTAAGAAACGTTCTTGCTAGAAACCTATAGCAGCCACATAAAAACTTGTAACAACAATTAGAGGACGTCTAACTTGTTTTTGCAGCAAGTGTTTTGTGATGTGATATGGCGAAAGGATGTGATGAATGATATATGTGATGTATGAGATGATCATGTTCTTGTAATAGGAATCACGACTTGCATGTCGATGAGTATGACAACCGGCAGGAGCCATAGGAGTTGTCTTAATTTATTTATGACCTGCGTGTCAATATAAACGTCATGTAATTACTTTACTTTATTGCTAACCGTTAGCTGTAGTAGTAGAAGTAATAGTTGGCGAGAAAACTTCATGAAGACACGATGATGGATATCATGATGATGGAGATCATGGTGTCATGCCGGTGACAACGATGATCATGGAGCCCTGAAGATGGAGATCAAAAGGAGCAAAATGATATTGGCCATATCATGTCACTTTTTGATTGCATGTGATGTTTATCATGTTTTTGCATCTTATTTGCTTAGAACGACGGTAGTAAATAAGATGATCCCTCATTAAAATTTCAAGAAAGTGGTCCCCCTAACTGTGCACCATTGCGAAGGTTCGTTGTTTCAAAGCACCACGTGATGATCGGGTGTGATAGATTCTAACGTTCGAATACAACGGGTGTTGACGAGCCCAGCATGTACAGACATGGCCTTGGGACACATGCGAAACACTTAGGTTGACTTGACGAGCCTAACATGTACAGACATGGCCTCGGAACACGGAGGACTGAAAGGTCGGGCATGAGTCATATGGTAGATACGATCAACATGAAGATGTTCACCGATGATGACTAGTCCGTCTCACGTGATGATCGGACACGGCCTAGTTGACTCGGATCATGTAATCACTTAGATGACTAGAGGGATGTCTATCTGAGTGGGAGTTCATAATATGAACTTAATTATCCTGAACATAGTCAAAAGGTCTTCGCAAATTATGTCGTAGCTCGCGCTTTAGTTCTACTGTTTAGATATGTTCCTAGAGAAAATTTAGTTGAAAGTTGATAGTAGCAATTATGCGGACTAGGTCCGTAAACTGAGGATTATCCTCATTGCTTCATAGGAGGCTTATGTCCTTAATGCACCGCTCAGTGTGCTGAACCTCGAATGTCGTCTGTGGATGTTGCGAACATCTGACATACACATTTTGATAACTACGTGATAGTTCAGTTAAACGGTTTAGAGTTGAGGTACCGAAGACGTTTTGAAACGTCGCGAAACATATGAAATGTTTCGAGGGATGAAATTGGGATTTTAGGCTCGTGCCCACGTCAAGAGGTATAAGACCTCCTACGATTTTCTTAGCCTGCAAACTAAGGGAGAAAAGCTCAATTGTTGAGCTTGTGCTCAGATTGTCTGAGTACAACAATCATTTGAATCGAGTGGGAGTTGATCTTACAGATGAGATAGTGATGTTTCTCTGAAGTCATTACCACCAAGCTGCTAGAGCTTCGTGATGAACTATGATATATCAGGGACATATATGATGATCCTTGAGATATTCGCGATGTTTGACACCACAAAAGTAGAAATCAAGAAGGAGCATCAATTGTTGATGGTTGGTGAAACCACTAGTTTCAAGAAGGGCAAGGGCAAGAAGGGATACTTCATGAAACGGCAAATCAGCTGCTGCTCTAGTGAAGAAACCCAAGGTTGAACCCAAACCCGAGACTAAGTGCTTCTGTAATAAAGAGAACAGCCACTGGAGCAGAATTACCCTAGATACTTGGTAGATGAGAAGGCTGGCAAGGTCGATAGAAGTATATTGGATATGCATTGTGTTAATGTGTACTTTACTAGTACTCCTAGTAGCACCATGGTATTAGATACCGGTTCAGCTGCTAAGTGTTAGTAAACTCGAAATAAAAGGCTGCGGAGTAAACGGAGACTAGCTAAAGGTGAGCTGGCGATATGTGTTGGAAGTTTTTTTCCAAGCTTGATGTGATCAAGCATCGCACGCTCCCTCTACCATCGAGATTGGTGTTTGCGTTGAGCATAGACATGATTGGATTATGTCTATCGCAATACGGTTATTCATTTAAGGAGAATAATGGTTACTCTATTTATTTGAATAATACCTTCAATGGTCTTGCACCTAAAATGAATGGTTTATTGAATCTCGATCGTAGTGATACACATGTTCATGCCAAAAGATATAAGATAGTAATGATAGTACCACCTACTTGTGGCACTGCCACGTAATTCATATCGGTATAAAACGCATGAAGAAGCTCCATGTTGATGGATCCTTGGGCTCACTCGTTTTGAAAAGTTTGAGACATGCGAACCATGTCTATTGGTGTATATGCATGAAGAAACTCCATGCAAATGGACCGTTTGGACTCACTTGATTTTTAATCACTTAAGACATGCAAATCACACCACATGGGCAAGATGACTGAAAGCCTCGTTTTCAGTAAAATGGAACTAGAAAGCAACTTGTTGGAAGTAATACATTTTGATGTGTGCAGTCCAATGAGTGCTGAGGCGTGTAGTGGATATCGTTATGTTCTTACTTCACAGATGATTTGAGTAGATGTTGAGTATACTTACTTGATGAATCACAAGTCTGAATTATTGAAAGGTTCAAGTAATTTTAGGGTGAAGTTGAAAGATCGTCGTGACAAGAGGATAAAATATCTATGATATGATCATAGAGATGAATATCTGAATTACGAGTTTGGCACAGAATTAAGACATTGTGGAAATTGTTTCACAACTAATACAGCCTAAAACACCATAAGTATGATGGTGTGTCCGAACATCATAACTGCACCCTATTAGATATGATGCATACCATGATGTCTCTTATCGAATTACCACGATAGTTTATGGGTTAGACATTAGAGACAACCACATTCACTTTAAATAGGGCACCACGTAATTCCGATGAGATGACACCGTATGAACTATGGTTTAGAGAAACCTAAGCTGTCATTTCTTAAAAGTTTGGGGCTGCGACGCTTATGTGAAAAAGTTTCAGGCTGATAAGCTCGAACCCAAAGCGGATAAATGCATCTTCATAGGACACCCAAAACAGTTGGGTATACCTCCTGTCTCAGATCCGAAAGCAATAAGGGATTGTTTCTAGAATCGGGTCCTTTCTCGAGGAAAAAGTTTCTCTCGAAAGAATTGAGTGGGAGGATGGTGGAGACTTGATGAGCTTATTGAACCGTCTCTTCAACTAGTGTGTGGCAGGGCACAGGGAGTTGTTCCTGCGGCACCTACACCAATTGAAGTGGAAGCTTATGATAGTGATCATGAAACTTCAGATCAAGTCACTACCAAACCTCATGGGATGACAAGGATGCGTACTACTTCAGAATGGTACGTAATCCTGTCTTGGAAGTCATGTTGCTAGACAACAATGAACCTACGAGCTATGGAGAAGCGATGGTGGGCCTGGATTCCAAAATGGCTCGAGGCCATATAATCCGAGAGAGGATCCATATATGAAAACAAAGTGCAGACTTTGGAAGAACTACTTGATGGTCGTAGGGCTGTTAGGTACATATGGATTTTAAAAGGAAGACGGACAATGATGGTAAGTATCACCATTAAGAAATCTCAACTTGTCGTTAAGATGTTTTCTGACAAGTTCAAGGAGTTGACTACGATGAGACTTTCTCACTCGTAGCGATGTTAAGAGTCTGTTGGAATTATATTAGCGATTACTGCATTATTTATGAAATCTTGTAGATAGGATGTCAAAACATTGTTTCCTCGACGATTTTCTTGAGGAAAGGTTGTATGTGATACAACCGGAAGGTTTTGTCAATCCTGAAAGATGCTAACAAGTATGCAAAGCTCCAGCAATCCTTCTAAGGACTGGAGTAAGCATCTCGGAGTTGGAATGTATGCTTTGATGAGATGATCAAAGTTTCTGGGTGTATACAAAGTTTATGAGAAACTTGTATTTCCAAAGAAGTGAGTGGGAGCACTATAGAATTCCTGATGAGTATATGTTGTTGACATATTGTTGATCAGAAATGACGTAGAATTTCTGGAAAGCATATAGGGTTATTTGGAAAGTGTTTTTCAATGGAAAGCCTGGATTAAGCTACTTGAACATTGAGCATCAAGATCTATAAGGATAGATCAAAATGCTTAATGGTACTTTCAAATGAGCACATACCTTGACATGATCTTGAAGGTGTTCAAGATGGATCAGTCAAAGAAGGAGTTCTTGCCTGAGTTGTAAGGTATGAAGTTAAGACTTAAAGCTCGACCACGGCAGAAGAAAGAGGAAGGACAAAGGTCATCCCCTATGCTTTTGTCATAGGCTCCATACGGTATGCCATGCTGAGTACCACACCTGATGTGTGCCTTGCCACATATTTGGCAAGAGGGTACAAAGGTGATCTAGGAGTAGATCACTAGATGGCGGTCTAAATTATCCTTAGAGGAATAAGGATATGTTTCTCGGTTATAGAGGTGATAAAGAGTTCGACGTAAAGAGTTATGTCGATGCAAGCTTAACACCTATCCGGATAGCTCTGAGTAGAGATACCGGATACATATATTGGAGCAACAATTTAGAATAGCTCCAAGTAGAACAGTTATTTGAAAAGGCTCCAAATGTAGCGTAGTAGTTGCATCTACAAGATGACATAGAAATTTGTGAAGTACATACGGATCTGAATGTTGCAGACCCGTTGACTGAAACCTCTCTCACAAGCATAACATGATCAAACCCAGAACTCTTTGGGTGTTAGTCACATGAGGATATGACCTTGAGTGTTAATCACTTATCGATGTGAACTGGATTATTGACTCAAGTGCAAGTGGGAGACTATTGGAAATATGCCCTAGAGGCAATAATAAATTGGTTATTATTATATTTCCTTGTTCATGATAATCGTTTGTTATCCATGCTAGAATTGTATTGATAGGACACTCAGATACATGTGTGGATACATAGACAACACCATGTCCCTAGTAAGCCTCTAGTTGACTAGCTCGTTGATCAATAGATGGTTATGGTTTCCTGACCATGGACATTGGATGTCGTTGATAACGGGATCACATCATTAGGAGAATGATGTGATGGACAAGACCCAATCCTAAGCCTAGCACAAGATCATGTAGTTCGTATGCTAAAGCTTTTCTAATGTCAAGTATCATTTCCTTAGACCATGAGATTGTGCAACTCCCGGATACCGTAGGAGTGCTTTGGGTGTGCCAAACGTCACAACGTAACTGGGTGGCTATAAAGATACACTACAGGTATCTCCGAAAGTGTCTGTTGGGTTGGCACGAATCGAGACTAGGATTTGTCACTCCGTGTAAACAGAGAGGTATCTCTGGGCCCACTCGGTAGGACATCATCATAATGTGCACAATGTGATCAAGGATTTGATCACGGGATGATGTGTTATGAAACGAGTAAAGAGACTTGCCGGTAACGAGATTGAACAAGGTATCGGGATACCGACGATCGAATCTCGGGCAAGTATCGTACCGCTAGACAAAGGGAATTGTATACGGGATTGATTAAGTCCTTGACATCGTGGTTCATCCGATGAGATCATCATGGAGCATGTGGGAGCCAACATGGGTATCCAGATCCGCTGTTGGTTATTGACCGGAGAGTTGTCTCGGCCATGTCTGCATGACTCCCGAACCCGTAGGGTCTACACACTTAAGGTTCGATGACGCTAGGGTTATAGGGAAAGTATGTACGTGGTTACCGAATGTTGTTCGGAGTCCCGGATGAGATCCCGGACGTCACGAGGAGTTCCGGAATGGTCCGGAGGTAAAGATTGATATATAGGAAGTATGGTTTTGGCCACCGGAACTGTTCTGGGCATCACCGGTAGTGTACCGGGACCACCGGAGGGGTCCGGGGGTCCACCAGGTGGGGCCACCAGCCCCGGAGGCCTACATGGGCCAATAGTGGGAAGGGACCAGCCCCTAGGTGGGCTGGGGCACCTCCCACCAAGGCCCAAGGCGCCCCAAGAGGGGAAGGGGCAAACCCTAGGGCAGATGGGCCCTAAGGCCCACCCCAGGTGCGCCTCCCCCTCTCCCCCTTGTGGCCGCCACCCAGATGGGATCTGGGGGCTGCCGCCACCCCTATGGAGGGAACCCTAGGTGGGGGCGCAGCCCCTCCCCTTCCCCTATATATACTTGAGGTATTGGAGGCTGCAAGACACACGAGATCCTCTCCCTCTTGGCCCAGCCCTACCTCTCTTCCTCCTCGTCTCTCGTAGTGCTTGGCGAAGCCCTGCTGGAGTCCCGCGCTCCTCCACCACCACCACACCGTCGTGCTGCTGCTAGATGGAGTCTTCCCAACCTCTCCTTCTCCACTTGCTGGATCAAGGCATAGGAGACATCACCGGGCTGTATGTGTGTTGAACACGGAGGTGTCGTCCGTTCGGCACTAGGATCATCGGTGATTTGGATCACGACGAGTATGACTCCATCAACCCGTTCACTTGAACGCTTCCGCTTAGCGATCTACAAGGGTATGTAGATGCACTCTCCTTCCCCTCGTTGCTAGATTACTCCATAGATTGATCTTGGTGATGCGTAGAAAATTTTGAATTTCTGCTGCGTTCCCCAACACTAAGGTTGTTTGCCAAGCATGAAAGAAAACAATAACAAAAAGTATAATACATATTATCGAGAATGGACAAGAAGGAAAGATATCTAGCTAGGTTAGATGCTTTGTCGAGAGCAACTCTAGGAAAAGGTAGCCATTGCCGAGAGCCGAGAGTTGACCCTCGGTAACCACTGCTCTAATTTTTTTCCCTTCTATTTTTGTCTTTGTTTTACACTATCTTTATTGTATCTCATATTTCATATGCTTTTGTGACCAAAGTTTATAAATTCCATGACTTTTGATGAATTATTTCAAAACTCAACTTTAAAGAGTGTAAAGTAATAAACATGAGAAGAAACAGTTGTTGACCGTGGCCTACCCCCTCTCTCGGTGCCTGTCAACTTTCTAGACCGGCACCGAGAGAGCACTTTAAAGAGTGTAATGTAATAAACATTAGAAGAAGCAGTTGTTGACCATGGCCTACCCCCTCTCTCGGTGCCGGTCAACTTCCTAGACCATCGGGGCCACCGGATAACCCATGCATACATGCGATGGCCTTCTTTGTGAGCACAAGAAGTTTCGCGGCCAACGGAGCAACAGGACCCGCACTTCCAGCACAAACCGGACACATTCCCTCTCGATACCCATAGACTATCTCGAAGAACGGGCCTAGACTTGGTCTGTCATCTCGTGATGACATGCACTAACATGGAGCAGCAGTTATTCACCATGGACTACACCCTCTCGGTGCCGAATAATGCCCTACACCGCCGGGGCCACCGGATGGGTGCTCGATATAGAGACCGCCCGAGGGGGGGAGGGCACCCCTACATGTGTGTGGCCCATGCATATGCATGCAGGGGTGGTGTGCTATTTGAATAAGCAACGCACGTCCTTGACATGACACGTGCCTCACAAACCACACACGCGGGCGGACGTCGAGGAGCGGCTGCGTCCGTCCGCGAGACAGAATCTACGGTGGGTGATCCCGTGACAGAACAAGCCTAGACTTGGTCTATCAACTCTTGATGACATGCACTAACACGGAGAAGCAGTTATTCACCGTGGACTACACCCTCTCGGTGTCGAATAACGCCCTAGACCGCCGGGGCCACCGGATGGGTGTTCGATATGGAGACCGCCCGACGAGGGGGGAGGGCACCCCTACATGCGTGTGGCCTATGCATATGCATGTAGGGGTGGTGTGCTATTTGAATAAGCAATGTACGTCCTTGACGTGGCACGTGCCTCACAAACCACACACACGGGCGGGAACGTCGAGGACCGGCTGCGTTCGTCCCCGAGACAGAGTCTTCGCTGGGCGATCCCGTGACAGAACGAGCCTAGACTTGGTCTGTCATCTCGCGATGACAAGCACTAACACGAAGAAGCAGTTATTCCCCGAGGCCTACCCCCTCTAGGTGCCGAACAACGCCCTAGACCGCCGGGGCCACTGGAGGGGTGCCGGTCTCTAGAACCGGACGAGGCCCATCCGAAGAAGAAAACACAAGACGGTAATTATGATGTGCTAAGGTTGTTTGCCAAGCATGAAAGAAAACAACAACAAAAAGTATAATACATATTATCGAGAATTGACAAGAAGGAAATATATCTAGCTAGGTTAGATGCTTTGTCGAGAGCAACTCTCGGAAAAGGATCCACTACCTAGAGCCGAGACTCGACCCTCGATAACCACTGCTCTAATTTTTTCCCTTCTCTTTTTGTCTTTGTTTTGCACTATCTTTTTTGTATCTCATATTTCTTATGCTTTTACGACCAAAGTTTATAAATTCCATGACTTTTGATGAATTATTTCAAAACTAAACTTTAAAGAGTGTAAAGTAATAAAGATGAGAAGAAGCCGATGTTGACCGTGGCCTACCCCCTCTCTCGGTGCCGGTCAACTTTCTAGACCGGCACCGAGAGAGAACTTTAAAGAGTGTAATGTAATAAACATGAGAAGAAGCAGTCGTTGACCGTGGACTGCCCCCTCTCTCGGTGTCGGTCAACTTCCTAGACCGCCGGGGCCACTGAATAGCCCATGCATAGCCCATGCAGATACATGTGATGGCCTTCTTTGAGAGCACAAGAAGTTTCGAGGCCAACGGAGCAACAGGACCCGCACTTCCTGCACAAACCGGACACATTCCCTCTTGATACCCATAGACTATCTCAAAGAACGGGCCTAGACTTGGTCTGTCATCTCGCGATGACATGCATTAACACGGAGAAGCAGTTATTCACTGTGGACTACACCCTCTCGGTGCCGAATAATGCCCTGGCCGCCGGGGCCATCGGATGGGTGCTCGATATAGAGACCGCCCGAGGGGGGAGGGCGCCCCTACATGCGTGTGGCCCATGCATATGCATGCAGGGGTGGTGTGCTATTTGAATAAGGAACGCACATCCTTGACGTGACACGTGCCTCACAAACCACACACATGGGCGGGAATGTCGAGGACCGGCTGCGTCCGTCCCCGAGACAGAATCTTCGGTGGGTGATTGCGTGACAGAACGAGCCTAGACTTGGTCTGTCAACTCGCGATGACATGCACTAACACGGAGAAGCAGTTATTCACCGTGGACTACACCCTCTTGGTGTCGAATAACGCCCTAGACCGCCGGGGCCACCGGATGGGTGCTCGATATGGAGACCGCTCGATGAGGGGGGAGGGCACCCCTACATGCGCGTGGCCCATGCATATGCATGCAGGGGTGGTGTGCTATTTGAATAAGCAACGCACGTCCTTGACGTGGCACGTGCCTCACAAACCACACACACGGGCGGGAACGTCGAGGACCGGCAGCGTTCGTCCCCGTGACAGAGTCTTCGGTTGGCAATCCCGTGACACAACGGGCCTAGACTTGGTTTGTCATCTCGCGATGACATGCACTAACACAAAGAAGCAGTTATTCCCCGTGGCCCACCCCCTCTAGGTGCTGAACAACGCCCTAGACCACCGGGGCAACTGGATGGGTGCTCGATATGGAGACCGCCCGAGGGGGGAGGGCACCCCTACATGCGCATGGCCCATGCATATGCATGCAGGGGTGGTGTGCTATTTGAATAAGCAACGCACGTCCTTGACGTGGCACGTGCCTCACAAACCACAACGGGCCTAGACTTGTCCTGTCATCTCGCGATGACATGCACTATCACGAAGAAGCAGTTATTCCCCGTGGCCTACCCCCTCTAGGTGCCGAACAACGCCCTAGACCGCCGGGGCCACCGGAGCAACATGACCAGCACTTCCTGCACAAAATGGACACGTTCCGACACCATTAATAAAAAAACACCGGCATCCACCAATAATAAGAAGGCCTATCACTTTGAATGTTCTCTGCTCGAGACAGGTGAACATTCAAAGTGATAGTCCATCTCCTTATCAAGAGTGTAATGGATACGGAAGCTTACTGCATCTGGACTATCCCACTATTTAAATAGGTTTTGTTACTTGTCTCTAGGCGAGGTGGGACTAAACTTCGATGGTGCCCTTATCATTACCGAGAGATACTCTCGGAAAAGGTAGCCATTGCCGAGAGCCGAGAGTAGGCCCTCGATAACCACTGCTCTACCGAGAGTCATCTCGGCATAACTGCAACAGCCAAGTGCCTTCAACTCCCAGCGCATGCCTCTTTGGCGAGTGCCGCCCTCGCTAAAATTTTGTTCCCAGTTCTGTTCATACTGTTTTTTGCTCGAGTTGGTGCAGCAAAAACATTTATACAATACTCAAACTTGCATTTGAAGTCACACAGGTTAACAACAAACTGACATAAGCATTAATCCATAAATAGTTCACACAAGCTTCATTTCATATCACAAAGTAGCTCTTTAGTACAAGTGCCTACTTACTAATTAAACAACAAAGTGGTCTACATGCTTGCACCATATGATAAAAAGCAACACCACAATTATGACAAACTGAAAGAGAATTATGAAGTTCTTCAACCCACTGAACCAGCTAAGCCGTGTCTGGCTTGCACCATTGCGTAATTCTGTTTTTCTCTTTTGCTTAAGCAAATACTGATTGTAATGATATTCTGTCGTCTCTCTGTTGTTTAATGAGGCAAAGGAGTTATCTTCATAATGAAGTATTTGTTCATTGCATTCCGACCATGAATTGTAGACTCCTGGACATCGTCCTCTGTACACCACATACCACTTCATCTATAAAAGAAAAAGAAATAAGGCACATCATACATAATCAACATAAGCATTCGTCACTCGTACAATCAAAAGAATCGCAAGTGGCCATCCAAGTCCATATCATCAGGTACATAACTATACCACTAAATCAACGTCAAACTATCTAGGTGACTACTCCGAGGTGTAGTCGGTGAAACCAGTGATCGTCGAGTCAGAGCACGTGGGGGCATCCCCCACAGTGGAGGACCAAGCATCGTCGGGAATGATGGTCAGTGGACTCAATGGCTCCGTGCGTGGTGGAGCCTTGCCCTCCTTAGTTGGGGGATTCTTCTTGGCCAGATCCACAAAAACTTCATTAGGATCAGTTGTGGGTTCTTCTCAAGGAGTTCCTCCAAGCGGTCCTCGGAGCTCTTCTACGTGTCCGTGGAGTCGACCCTAATGGAAGCTTCGTCGTTGGAGGAGGCCATAGCCAAAAAGTTGATCGATGCTAACACCTTTCATCACACAATGGAAAATAACATAAGAATCAAACATGAAAGATATAACATGAAGAGCTCACGTAGATTGACCGCCATCATCAAAAGTAGATTTTCTTCCTCCAAGAACAACTCTCAACGACACTCTCTCACGTATATACGGTGGACACTCTCGCTGGTGGTGGTATATATGGTGGACACTCTCTCACGGGTATTTCAACTTTCGGTGATGGTTGAGCTGGGTGAGCCCCTCGTGCGTTATCAAGATATAACATGAGGAGCTCACACAGATCAACCGTCATCACTCAAAAGTTGATTTTTCTTCCTCCAAGAACAACTCTCATCAACACTCTCTCACGTATATACAGTGGACACTTTCGCTGGTGGTGGTATATATGGTGGACACTCTCTCACGGGTATTTCAACTTTTGATGATGGTTGAGCTGGGTGAGCCCCTCGCGTGTTATCAAGATATAACATGAGGAGCTCACACAAATCAACCATCATCGTTGAAAAGTTGATTTTGCTTCCTCCAAGAAAAACTCTCATCGTCACTATCTCACGTATCTCATCAGTCACATCTGCACATAGCATCCATGCATACAACATTATCAACAATTATCTACATTTTTTCCTTTTGAAAAAAAAATGTATCTACATGGCATCCATCCATCTATCAATCCATCCATCTATATATGCACCCATCTATCAATCCATCCATCTATCTATGCATCCATCTATCAATCCATCCATCTATCTATGCATCCATCTATCAATCCATCCACCTATCTATGCATCCATCTATCAATCCATCTATCTCTACACACATGGAGAGGAGGAGGGGGGCTCACCGGCGGGAGGAGCTCGGTGTGGTGTGGGGGCGGCGGTGGAGGGGGCACCGGTCAGTGGAGGGGCGCCGGTCGGTGGGGAGCAGAGGAGGAGGGGCGCCGGTCGGTGGGGAGCTGAGAGAAGAAACAACAGGGGGGGATATGCTTAAGTAGTCGACGTCACATTTGTCGATTGCTTGTTGGTGCTGCCCTCGGAAAAGAAATCGACTCTAGATCTAGGTTAGATGATTTACCGAGAGCGGCTCTCGGAAAATACATCCCCTAGATCTAGGTTAGATGCTTTACCGAGAGTCACCCTCGGAAAAACTAGATATTCCCGAGCGCCGTCAGTCGACCCTCGGTAAGTTTTGCTCTAATATTTTTTTATCTTTGTTTTGTTTTGCACTATATTTTTGTATCTCATATTTCATATGCTTTTACGACCAAAGTTTATAAATCCCATGACTTTTGATGATTTTTTTCAAAACTCAACTTTAAAGAGTGTAAAGTAAAAAACATGAGAAGAAAGCAGTTGTTGACCTTGGGGGTAGCAATGCCACCGGATCACCGCACAGGGCCTTCATACATGCCGTCCAGTGTGGTGGCATGTCCGAAGAGGCGGCACGCATCTCCGGGGTGTGGCCCCCCTCATGGACGGTGATGACACAGTAGTAGACGTTCTGCGGTAACGATGCAGTGTGAATATTATTAAATACTCGGAGCGCGATAAAATCATGAGTTTACGACCAAAGTTCATAAATTCCATGACTTTGATGAATTATTTCAAAACTCAACTTTAAAGAGTGTAAAGTAATAAACATGAGAAGAAGCAGTTGTTGACCGTGGCCTAGCCCCTCTCTCGGTGCCGGTCAACTTTCTAGACCGGCACCGAGAGAGAACTTTAAAGAGTGTAACGTAATAAACATGAGAAGAAGCAGTTGTTGACCGTGGCCTACCACCTCTCTAGGTGCCGGTCAACTTCCTAGACCGCCGAGGCCACCGGATAGCCCATGCATATACATGCGATGGCCTTCTTTGAGAGCACAAGAAGTTTTGAGGCCAACGGAGCAACAAGACCCGCACTTCCTGCACAAACCGGGCACATTCCCTCTCGATACCCATAGACTATCTCGAAGAACGGGCCTAGACTTGGTATGTCATCTCGCGATGACATGCACTAACACGGAGAAGCAGTTATTCACCGTGGACTACACCCTCTCGGTGCTGAATAATGCCCAAGCCGCCGGGGCCACTGGATGGGTGCTCGATATAGAGACCGCCCGAGGGGGGAGGGCACCCCTACATGCGTGTGGCCCATGCATATGCATGCAGGGGTGGTGTGCTATTTGATTAAGCAACGCACGTCCTTGACATGACACGTGCCTCACAAACCACACACGCGGGCGGACGTCGAGGAGCGGCTGCGTCCGTCCGCGAGACAGAATCTTCGGTGGGTGATCCCGTGACAGAACTAGCCTAGACTTGGTCTATCAACTCGTGATGACATGCACTAACACGGAGAAGCAGTTATTCACCATGGACTACACCCTCTCGGTGCCGAATAATGCCCTAGACCGCCGGGGCCACCGGATGGGTGCTCGATATGGAGACCGCCCGACGAGGGGGGAGGGCACCCCTACATGCGTGTGGCCCATGCATATGCATGTAGGGGTGGTGTGCTATTTGAATAAGAAACGCATGTCCTTGACGTGGCACGTGCCTCACAAATCACACACACGGGCGGGAACGTCGAGGACCGGCGCATTCGTCCCCGAGGTGGGCGATCCCGTGACAGAACGGGCCTAGACGTGGTCTGTCATCTCGCGATGACATGCACTAACACGAAGAAGCAGTTATTCCCCGTGGCCTACCCCCTCTAGGTGCCGAACAACGCCCTAGACCATCAGGGCCACCGGAGGGGTGTCGGTCTCTAGAACTAGACGAGGCCCATCCGAAGAAGAAAACACAAGACGACAATTATGATGTGCTAAGGTTGTTTGCCAAGCATGAAAGAAAACAATAACAAAAAGTATAATACATATTATCGAGAATGGACAAGAAGGAAAGATATCTAGCTAGGTTAGATGCTTTGTCGAGAGCAACTCTCGGAAAAGGTAGCCATTACCGAGAGCCGAGAGTCGACCCTCGGTAACCACTTCTCTAATTTTTCCCCTTCTCTTTTTGTCTTGGTTTTGCACTATCTTTTTTGTATCTCATATTTCATATGCTTTTACGACCAAAGTTTATAAATTCCATGACTTTCGATGAATTATTTGAAAACTCAACTTTGAAGAGTGTAAAGTAATAAACATGAGAAGAAGCAGTTGTTGACCGTGGCCTACCCCCTCTCTCGGTGCCGATCAACTTTCTAGACCAGCACCGAGAGAGAACTTTAAAGAGTGTAAAGTAATAAACATGAGAAGAAGCAGTCGTTGACCATGGCCTACCCCCTCTCTCGGTGCCGGTCAACTTCCTAGACCGCCGGGGCCACTGGATAGCCCATGCATAAACATGTGATGGCCTTCTTTGAGAGCACAAGAAGTTTCGAGGCCAACGGAGCAACAGGACCCGCACTTCCTGCACAAACCGGACACATTCCATCTCGATACCCATAGACAATCTCGAAGAACGGGCCTAGACTTGGTCCGTCATCTCGTGATGACATGCACTAACACGGAGAAGCAGTTATTCACCATGGACTACACCCTCTCGGTGCCGAATAATGCCCTAGCCGCCGGGGCCACCGGATGGGTGCTCGATATAGAGACCGCCCGAAGGGGGAGGGCACCCCTACATGCATGTGGCCCATGCATATGCATGCAGGGGTGGTGTGCTATTTGAATAAGCAATGCACGTCCTTGACGTGACACGTGCCTCACAAACCACACACACGGGCGGGAACGTCGTGGACCGGCTGCGTCCGTCCCCAAGACAGAATCTTCGGTGGGTGATCCCGTGAAAGAACGAGCCTAGACTTGGTATGTCAACTCAAGATGACATGCACTAACACGGAGAAGCAGTTATTCACCGTGGACTACACCCTCTCGGTGCCGAATAAGTCCCTAGACCGCCGGGGCCACCGGATGGGTGCTCGATATGGAGATCGACCGACGAGGGGGGAGGGCACCCCTACATGCATGTGGCCCATGCATATGCATGCAGTGGTGGTGTGCTATTTGAATAAGCAACGCACGTTCTTGACGTGGCACGTGCCTCACAAACCACACACACAGGCGGGAACGTCGAGGATCGGCTGCGTTCGTCCCCGAGACAGAGTCTTCGGTGGGCGATCCCATGACAGAACGGGCCTAGACTTGGTCTGTCATCTCGCGATGACATGCACTAACACGAAGAAGCAGTTATTCCCTGTTGCCTACCCCCTCTAGGTGCCGAACAACGCCCTAGACCATCGGGGCCACCAGAGGGGTGCCGGTCTCTAGAATTGGACGAGGCCCATCCGAAGAAGAAAACACAAGACGTTAATTATGATGTGCTAAGGTTGTTTGCCAAGCATGAAAGAAAACAACAACAAAAGGTATAATACATATCATCGAGAATGGACAAGAAGGAAAGATATCTAGCTAGGTTAGATTCTTTGTCGAGAGCAACTATCAGAAAAGGTAGCCATTACCGAGAGCCGAGAGTCGACCCTCGGTAACCACTGCTCTAATTTTTTTCCTTCTCTTTTTGTCTTTGTTTTACACTATCTTTTTTGTATCTCATATTTCATATGCTTTTACGACCAAAGTTTATAAATCCCATGACTTTTGATGAATTATTTGAAAACTAGACTTTGAAGAGTGTAAAGTAATAAACATGAGAAGAAGTAGTTGTTGACCGTGGCCTACCCCCTCTCTCGGTGCCGGTCAACTTTCTAAACCGGCACCGAGAGATAACTTTAAAGAGTGTAACGTAATAAACATGAGAAGAAGCAGTCGTTGACCATGGCCTACCCCCTCTCTCGGTGCCGGTCAACTTCCTAGACCGCCGGGGCCACCGGATAGCCCATGCATAGCCCATGCATATACATGTGATGGCTTTCTTTGAGAGCACAAGAAGTTTCGAGGCCAACGGAGCAACAGGACCCACACTTCCTGCACAAACTGGACACATTCCCTCTCGATACCCATAGACTATCTCGAAGAACGGGACTAGACTTGGTCCATCATCCCGCGATGTCATGCACTAACACGGAGAAGCAGTTATTCACCGTGGACTACACCCTCTCGATGTTGAATAATGCCCTAGCCGCTGGGGCCACCAGATGGGTGCTCGATATAGAGACCACCCGAGGGGGAGGGCACCCCTACATGCGTGTGGCCCATGCATATGCATGCAGGGGTGGTGTGCTATTTGAATAAGCTATGCACGTCCTTGACGTGACACAGGCCTCACAAACTACACACACGGGCGGGAACGTCGAGGACCGGCTGCGTCCGTCCCCGAGACAGAATCTTCGGTGGGTGATCCCGTGACAGAACGAGCCTAGACTTGGTCTGTCAACTCGCGATGACATGCACTAACACACAGAAGCAGTTATTCACCATGGACTACACCCTCTCGGTGCGGAATAATGCCCTAGACCGCCGGGGCCACCGGATGGGTGCTCGATATGGAGACCGCCCGACGAGGGGGGGGGAGGGCACCCCAACATGCGCGTGGCCCATGCATATGCATGCAGGGGTGGTGTGCTATTTGAATAAGCAACGCACATCGTTGACGTGGCACGTGCCTCACAAACCACACACACGGGTGGGAACGTCGAGGACCGGCTGCATTCGTCCCTGAGGCGGAGTCTTCGGTGGGTGATCCCGTGACAGAATAGGCCTAGACTTGGTCTGTCATCTCGCGATGACATGCACTAACACGAAGAAGCGGTTATTCCCCGTGGCCTACCCCCTCTAGCTGCCGAACAAGGCCCTAGACCGCCGGGGCCACCGGAGGGGTGCCGGTCTCTAGAACCGGACGAGGCCCATCCGAAGAAGAAAACACAAGACGGTAATTACGATGTGCTAAGGTTGTTTGCCAAGCATGAAAGAAAATAGCAACAAAAAGTATAATACATATTATCGAGAATGGACAATATGGAAAGATATCTAGCTAGGTGAAAGTGCAACTATCCCTAGGTGGTTTTGGTAATTCATAACAACATATAGCTCATTGAGCTAATGCTATTCCAAGATAATTATTTCAGGAAAGCTCAATGATTGGCATGGCATGGATGTGAAAGTGGAACCCTCAAAATGCTAAGGACAAAGGATTGGCTCAAGCTCAAAAGCTCAAGACTCTTCATTTTATATTTTAGTGATCCAAGATCACATTGAGTCTTTAGGAAAAGCCAATACTATCAAGGAGGGATGAGGTGTTGCTTAATGAGCCTCTTGCTTCATGTGCTTAGTGATATGCTCCAAAACCCTCAACTACTTTCCCATATCCACATATGACCTAAACCCTAAGCCAAACTCGGTCCTACCGATTCTTCCTATCCGGCGCCACCAAGTTTTCATTTGTCATAAGCCACTGCCAAACCCTAGCAATTCGGTCCTACCTATAGGGATCTCGGTCTCACCGAGATGGGATTGCAAACTCTCTGTTTCCCTTTCGTAACTTTTTGGTCTCACCGAAAGAGCGAATCGGTCCCACCGAGATTGCAATGTAAATTCAGTGTTTCCCCTTTGTAACTTTTCGGTCTCACCGAAAGAGCAAATCGGTCCCACCGAGTTTGCCTGACCAACTCTCTGGTTAGCTAATTACCAAATTCGGTCTCACCGAGTTTGTGTAATCAGTCTCACCGAGATTACGTTATGCCCAAACCCTAACCATATCGGTCCTACCGAGTTGCATGTCAGTCCCACCGAAAATCTCTAGCGGTCACTAGGTTTACATTTTCGGTCCGACCGAGTTTGTTGATTCGGTCCCACCGAGATTGGAAAACTGTGTGTAATGGTTGGATTTTGTGTGGAGGCTATATATACCCCTCCACCCCCTCTTCATTCGGAGAGAGAGCCATCAGAACACATACACCATTCCAACTCATATGTTCTGAGAGAGAACCACCTACTCATGTGTTGAGACCAAGACATTCCATTCCTACCATATGAATCTTGATCTCTAGCCTTCCCAAGTTGCTTTCCACTCAAATCTTCTTTCCACCAAATCCAAATCCTATGAGAGAGAGTTGAGTGTTGGGGAGACTATCATTTGAAGCACAAGAGCAAGGAGTTCATTACCTACACACCATTTGTTACTTCTTGGAGAGTGGTGTCTCCTAGATTGGCTAGGTGTCACTTGGGAGCCTCCGACAAGATTGTGGAATTGAACCAAGGAGTTTGTAAGGGCAAGGAGATCGCCTACTTCGTGAAGATCTACCGCTAGTGAGGCAAGTCCTGTGTGGGCGATGGCCATGGTGGGATAGACAAGGTTGCTTCTTCGTGGACCCTTTGTGGGTGGTTGCTTCTTCGTGGACCCTTCGTGGGTGGAGCCCTGTGTGGACTCACGCAACCTTTACCCTTGGGTGGAGCCCTGTGTGGACTCGCGCAACCGTTACCCTTTGTGGGTTGAAGTCTCCATCAACGTGGATGTAGGATAGCACCACCTATCCGAACCACGGGAAAAACATCCGTGTCTCCAATTGCGTTTGAATTCTCCAAACCCTTCCCTTTACATTCTTGCAAGTTGCATGCTTTACTTTCCGCTGCCAATATACTCTTTGCATGCTTGCTTGAATTATGTGATGATTGCTTGACTTATCTTAAAATAGCTAAAATCTGCCAAGAACTAAAATTGGGAAAAGGTTAAGTTTTTATTTGGTCAAGTAGTCTAATCACCCCCCCCCCTCTAGACATACTTTCGATCCTTCAAGTGGTATCAGAGCTTTGGTCTCCATTTGCTTTGATCTCCATAGCTTTGGTGGTCATAGCCTTGGTTTCACAACCTAGGAGAGTATGGCGTCTAGCGAGGGAAATTACCACCGTAGAGGTCCCTACTTTGATGGTACTAATTTTGCTAGGTTGAAGCATAAAATGAAAATGCATATTCTTGGACATAACCCTGCCGTTTGGGCTATTGTGTGTGTTGGCTTGCAAGGTGACTTCTTTGATGGGAGAGAACCAAACCGTGAAGCTACCGCGGATGAGTTGAAGATGTTGCAATACAATGCTCAAGCTTGTGATATTCTCTTCAACGGATTGTGCCCCGAAGAATTCAACAAAATTAGCCGTCTTGAGAATGCAAAGGAAATTTGGGACACTTTGATTGATATGCACGAAGGTACCGACTCCGTCAAGGAATCCAAGTTGGATGTGCTTCAAAGCCAACTTGACAAGTTCAAGATGAAGGATGGTGAAGGTGTCGCTGAAATGTACTCTAGGCTTGCTCTCATCACAAATGAGATTGCCGGCTTAGGAAGTGAAGAGATGACCGATAGATTCATCATCAAGAAGATTCTAAGAGCCTTGGATGGAAAATATGATACCGTGTGCACATTGATCCAAATGATGCCAAATTACAAAGATCTCAAGCCAACGGAGGTGATTGGAAGAATTGTTGCTCATGAGATGTCACTTAAGGATAAAGAGGAACTTCACAACAAATCAAGTGGTGCCTATAAAGCCTCATGTGAAGCCCCTACATCATCAAGTGAGAAACAAGACTTCAATGAAGAATTGAGCTTAATGGTGAAGAACTTCAACAACTTCTACAAGAGTAGAAGCAAAGATAGAAACTTCAAGTCAAGGTCCTACAATGATAAAAGATCTTTTAGTCGAGAGCGAAACTGCTACAATTGTGGAAGACCCGGACACTATTCCAATGAGTGTACGGCTCCCTACAAGAGAAGAGAAGATTCTCCAAGAAGAAGAAGCAAAGAATCACCACCAAGAGAGAGAAGGAGTAGAGATGATCGTTATGAACGAAGATACTCACGGAGAAGCAAGGATTCGGAAAGGAAAGAAAAATCATCAAGGAGCTACACAAGACGAAGACATCAAGCTCATGTTGGTGAATGGGTATCCGGCTCCGACTCCGACAGCCACTCCGAGAGAAGTTATCACTCTGACTCCGAAGATACTCGGGATGAAGGTGTTGCCGGTCTAGCACTTGTGTCAACAAACTCCTACGACATATTTGACTCACCAAATGAAGGAATTGGAAGATGTTTCATGGCCAAAGGTCCTAAGGTAACACACCCCGAGTATGTTGATTTCAATAGTGATGAAGATGACTTGTTAGGTGATGATTTGCTTGTTGACAACTCTAGTGATGAATACTACGATGAAACATCAATTAATCATGCTAATCAAGATAAAACGAATGACAATGATAAGGAGAAGATTGAGGCTCTAACTAAAGAACTAAACACTCTTAAGTTAGCTCATGAAACTATCTTCGAAGATCATCAAGAACTTTTAAGATCTCATGAGAAATTACGCTTTGAAAAGCTCAATCTTGAGCAAGAGCATGAGTTCTTAAAAGCAATCAATGATGATCTCCGCAAGAAAAGTTCTTCTTACATTGCCAAGCGTTTACTCTTATCCACTTACATGCCTCAAGTCAAGTCTAGTAACAAGAACAAGAAAGATTCGTCCTCTAGCAGTAACAATGATCATGTTAAATCCAATATTGTTGCTTCTAGTAGTTCTCTTGATTCTACTAATGATTCTCTTAGCCAAGTTACACTTGAGCAAGAAAATAGCTTATTGAAGGGAATTATAGAGAAAGGAGTATACAAAAGCCTTGCCGGGAGTAAGCAATTCGAGGAAATTGTGCGCAAGCAAGGAATGCACTGGAAGAATCAAGGTGTTGGTTTTGAACGAAAGTTCAATGCCAATGGAGTTGAGTGGGAAGAAGATCAATACCCCAAGACAAAGTTTATTCCTCAACAAGAGAAGTATGATACTTCTTTCAAGGGGACACAAGCTCAAGATGATCTTCCACCACAAGACTACAAGCAAAAAGGCAAGGACAAGCTTCAAGAGGAAATTGACGCATTTGAAGAAGCTCCAAAGACCTTAGTCAAGTGGATTCCCAAGACTACTTCAAGTTCCACTTCATCAAGTACGACTACAACTCCAAGGATTCCCATCAAGATGATGTGGATCCACAAGAATAAGAACTAGAGAGTTCTTGAGGGTGACTCCGCCAACATACTTCACTCTTATCATTTTGGCAAAAACAAGTGCAATCAACTTCCACATCTTGCACTAGTTCAAGGAGTCACAAACCCTCTTGTTGGTAAGACAAGGGACAAGGTAACCTAAAAGTTTTCATGGACATCATCTTGTGTGTGCATCACTCTATGTCTATGGATATCCTTGTTTGTTCCTTGTGGGACTAACCCATGTAGGTATTGAAAGTGCAATTCACTCAAATGGATAGCTCCAAGTGATCTACATCAACATTGAGCATCCACATCTTCAACATCTACATGAAGTCATCATTGACAAAACCCAAGGTTAGTTCATCCCTCTTAGGGGGGATATCACATCTAGGGGGAGCTTTACTCTAAGACTTGAGCTAAAGCAACTCTAAAGATGTGAACACAACAATGCTTTATGTAAAAGTGGTAACCCCACTTGAGCTTAAACGATGAGTATGACCTATGATCAAGTGTTCTCACTTGACTCCTAAGTCAATATACTCATATATAGATGACCTAGTCATCGCAAATCGCTTGATAGATGCTAGAATTAGTTGTGCATGCCTTGTCACATATTTCATTTGCCATCTTATTGTGTGAGCATGCTGGTTGCATCTTTTACTCATTCGAGGACATCCACTTGTTGTTTTGATTGTTTGGTTTTATTTTTCTTCTGCCAAGTGGATGGACAAGAATGCCTAAGAACCTCCTCTAGCTATCTATGCTTTTCTCGTCTCAAACTCTATTCATGCTGCATCACAAAATTTGATCAAGTCAGATTCGAACCACTCTGTGTGAGGAGCGCTCGGAGTCCCCGATTCGTCATAGACTTAAACTTCCAAAACCTCTTTATGATTCTCGGTCTGACCGATACTCCACTTTCGGTCCTACCGAGATCATTAAGTTGATCTAGGTTTTCGATCTCGGTGCAACCGATTTGAACATTTCGGTCACACCGAGTTTCAGTAACTGCCTGCAGTTATGAATCTCGGTGTCACCGAATTGTTCCACTCGGTCACACCGACAGGGTCGGGCTATATATAGTCACGGGCAAAATTTGGAAATTTCTCCGAACCCCTTCGCCCGCGCGATAGCCTGCTCTGCCAACGTGGTCTCCGGATCGTCTTCTCGCCGCCAGCCGCCTCCAGTCGCTGGTCTCCGTCGCTGTCAACGGGAATTCTGCCCCGCCATTGCCGCCGTAGCGAGTCTCCGCCGAACTAGGGTATGGACTCGATCTTTGTGCTATTCCCCAATCTGATTCCTAGCACATTGTGATCATATTGATTCTAGCCACGTTTGATAAACTTCTATCCAGTCAATGAACTCATAGATTAGGTTTGATTCGAAAATTCTAGGTTTAGGTTTCCGCCGAAACCATCTCGGACCCACCGAGTTGAAAAACTCGGTCCCACTGATTTGTCTTATGCCATTGCACAAGTGAGACTCGGTCTGACCGAGAATTACTTATCGGTGTGACCGATTTTGGAACTCTTTGAAACCCTAGCAGTCTCGGTGCCACCGAACTGTGACTCGGTCCTACCGAGTTCACTAGTTTAGGTTCCAAAACTGCTTCGGTATCACCGAGTTTGAAAATCGGTAGATCCGAGATGATTTCAGTGGGAAACTAAAACTAAGTTTTTGGATCATTCTTTTGCAAAAATCTCTGCATTTTGTGATGCTCATCTTTTCTACCTCATCTATAAACTGTTCACAGGGTCAGCAGTCAGAGTGCAGCATGTCTGATCAAAGTGACAGCCAGAACATGTCAGAGCAGCAGGTGCACATGAGTGAGGGCACTAGTCCCTCCAGCTCTTCAGATGGGGCAGCAGGAGCACCCCTAGCAACTTGCCAAAAGCTCCCACCAGATAGAGGAAGAAGAGAACTTCTGATTCCAAAGATGAAGATTATGTGGCAGAGGAAGAGGCCACATTAAAGAGAGTTGAGCTAGCTCAAGGCACAAAGCCCGGGCTGAAAATCAAAAGGCCAGCAGGCAGGCAGCCCATGTCAAAGGCAAGAGCTTCAACTGAGAAGCCTGCACCTAAAGAGCCAGTTGCTGCTGAGGGAAAGAAAAGAAAGGAAAGGGTCAAGAAGACCGTAGCCAGAGTGCTACGAAAGGCTTCCATCATGGAAAAGGAAGAGGAAGAAGAGGTAGCTGCACCAGCACCCAAGGCACCCAAGCTGATGGGTGATGCCATAAGATCAGGGGCTACTGCATCTAAGCCCAAAGCTGCCTCCAAGCCAAAACCAAAGAGGAATACAAGGAGCATTCCTGCAGCTAAGAAGAACAAGGCCCCAGTGCCTGAGACTGTTGCTGAAGAAGAGGAAGAGAATGTTCTGAGAAAGCTCAAGCCCAAGATCCCAGACCACAACGATGCTCATCCTGTGGCTGAGGACATGAAGCTCAGGAGAGATTCAGGGCTGAGGAAGTGGAGAGAAGCAGATCTGTATGCTTCAAGGAGAAGGACTGCCGTGGATTACAGATTTCACACCAAGGAACAGCAGGACTTCTATGAGACAGTGCTGCTAGATAAGAAGCCCATTGTCTGTGACATGAGATGGGTCGACTGGACCTACATGAGGGAGAAGGAGGAGCACTACCCGGGAGTATATGACAGCTTTAGTGCTTGTGGAGTTGCTGACTTTGTTGGGCAGAAGCTCACAAAGTGGAACGAGGAACTGATCATGCAATTCTACTCCACGGCACACTTTTACCCAGATGGAAAGATCACATCGATGTCTGAGGGTACAAGGTACGAATCTACAGTGGCTAAGTGGGCACAGCTCATTAATGCCCCAGAGGAGCATGATGATGACTTGGACATATATGCCAAGAAGAAAATGGACCACAATTCCATGTCCAATATGTATAAGGAAATTCCAAATGAGGCACTTGACACTTTCAAATTTGGCTCAGTGCACTATCTTCTGTCAGGACTGCCAACCATCAATTGGATCTTGAGGCACACCTTGTTGCCCAAGTCAGGTGATCACAAGATGATCAAAGGCCATGCGATCAACTTGCTACATGTATTTGATGTGCCTCAGAAGTTCAAGGTGATGAGCCTCATAGTGGAAACTATCAAAAGGACTGCAGCAGATCAGAAGAGGAGTTGCGGATATGCCCCTCAGATCCAGGAGCTCATCAACTCTAAGATGGGCACAGGCATATACTTATTGGACAAGGAACACCTGCCCATCCGTCCAGATTTTGAGGATAACCAAGTGGTCATGACTGAGAATGAGCCATCATCAGTTCAAGCACAAGCAAAAAAGGAGAAGGCAAGAAAGGAGAAAGCTGCCAAGATGCCAACTCAAGAGGAGGCATCTGAGTATTTCTTGAAGACTAAACAAGAGCAGCTTGGTTACTTGATTGCATCCACGCTGAGGATTGAGCAAAGTCTGGCCACCCTCACTCAGAATCAGCAGAGCCTAGAGAGAATCATGGAACAGAAGTTCTATGACTTGGATGTCAAAGTAACGGAAGTTCATACTGCAGTGGAGCAGCTCCAAGATGATATGCAGGAGAGGAGAGGCAGGACTACCACTCATGTCTTTGCCAGAGTGCCACGAGGTCCGAGGTCGTCTGCCGTGCCAGTTGCTGACACAAGAGCCACCACCTCGGCACCAGCTACAGCCTCAGTTTCACCAGCTCCTGCATCTACTTCAGCTCCAACTCCAGCGTCTACTTCAGCGTCTACCGAAGCCTTCATCCTTGGAGTGATCCGGACTCCACCACCACCAGAAGATCAAGCCTGAGCGTCGCTCTAGTACTATGCATTTTCTAGGAACTTTTTGGTAACTTGTTGCCAAAGGGGGAGAAAAATGTATAGATCATAGGCTTCGAGAGAGAGAGTGTTGCTTTTCTCTCTTGCTTTATTTGGTGGTTCTTCAAACTTGTTTGCTTTTGAGTGCTTGAGATACTACGTCATTATTTGTGAGACATTGATGATCATGTGTTTGATCATAAGCTACACTTAATGTTTGCTTAATGCTATTATCTTATCTATCTTATGTGATCATTCACTATTCTTGGTGATGAGTGCATGTATTTCATTCTTATCATTTTAAGCGCTCCACCAAGATGTGTGTGACATGGAAGAGTAACCCATGACTCTAACTCCTTGTGCATTTGCAGTCCAAAGCAAATTTTAAATATGCACAAATTTAGGGGGAGCTCTTACTTATCACATACTTCTCAAAGCAACGATATATTTCATGCTTATTATCATTTGTCGAAGCTTTGATCTATATGTTGTCATCAATTACCAAAAAGGGGGAGATTTTATCCCTAGGTGGTTTTGGTAATTCATAACAACATATAGCTCATTGAGCTAATGCTATTCCAAGATAATTATTTCAGGAAAGCTCAATGATTGGCATGGCATGGATGTGAAAGTGGAACCCTCAAGGACAAAGGATTGGCTCAAGCTCAAAAGCTCAAGACTCTTCATTTTATATTTTAGTGATCCAAGATCACATTGAGTCTTTAGGAAAAGCCAATACTATCAAGGAGGGATAAGGTGTTGCTTAATGAGCCTCTTGCTTCATGTGCTTAGTGATATGCTCCAAAACCCTCAACTACTTTCCCATATCCACATATGACCAAAACCCTAAGCCAAACTCGGTCCTACCGATTCTTCCTATCCGGCGCCACCGAGTTTTCATTTGTCATAAGCCACTGCCAAACCCTAGCAATTCGGTCCTACCGATAGGGATCTCGGTCTCACCGAGATGGGATTGCAAACTCTCTGTTTCCCTTTCGTAACTTTTCGGTCTCACCGAAAGAGCGAATCGGTCCCACCGAGATTGCAATGTAAATTCAGTGTTTCCCCTTTGTAACTTTTCGGTCTCACCGAAAGAGCAAATCGGTCCCACCGAGTTTGCCTGACCAACTCTTTGGTTAGCTAATTACCAAATCCGGTCTCACCGAGTTTGTGTAATCGGTCTCACCGAGATTACGTTATGCCCAAACCCTAACCATATCGGTCCTACCGAGTTGCATGTCAGTCCCACCGAAAATCTCTAGCGGTCACTAGGTTTACATTTTCGGTCCGACCGAGTTTGTTGATTCGGTCCCACCGAGATTGGAAAACTGTGTGTAACGGTTGGATTTTGTGTGGAGGCTATATATAACCCTCCACCCCCTCTTCATTCGGAGAGAGAGCCATCAGAACACATACACCATTCCAACTCATATGTTCTGAGAGAGAACCACCTACTCATGTGTTGAGACCAAGACATTCCATTCCTACCATATGAATCTTGATCTCTAGCCTTCCCAAGTTGCTTTCCACTCAAATCTTCTTTCCACCAAATCCAAATCCTATGAGAGAGAGTTGAGTGTTGGGGAGACTATCATTTGAAGCACAAGAGCAAGGAGTTCATTACCTACACACCATTTGTTACTTCTTGGAGAGTGGTGTCTCCTAGATTGGCTAGGTGTCACTTGGGAGCCTCCGACAAGATTGTGGAGTTGAACCAAGGAGTTTGTAAGGGCAAGGAGATCGCCTACTTCGTGAAGATCTACCGCTAGTGAGGCAAGTCCTGTGTGGGCGATGGCCATGGTGGGATAGACAAGGTTGCTTCTTCGTGGACCCTTTGTCGGTGGTTGCTTCTTTGTGGACCCTTCGTGGGTGGAGCCCTGTGTGGACTCGCGCAACCGTTACCCTTGGGTGGAGCCCTGTGTGGACTCGCGCAACCGTTACCCTTTGTGGGTTGAAGTCTCCATCAACGTGGATGTAGGATAGCACCACCTATCCGAACCACGGGAAAAACATCCGTGTCTCCAATTGCGTTTGAATTCTCCAAACCCTTCCCTTTACATTCTTGCAAGTTGCATGCTTTACTTTCCGCTGCCAATATACTCTTTGCATGCTTGCTTGAATTATGTGATGATTGCTTGACTTATCTTAAAATAGCTAAAATCTGCCAAGAACTAAAATTGGGAAAAGGTTAAGTTTTTATTTGGTCAAGTAGTCTAATCACCCCCCCTCTAGACATACTTTCGATCCTTCACTAGGTTAGATGCTTTGTCGAGAGCAACTCTCGGAAAAAGTAGCCATTACCGAGAGCCGAGAGTCGACCCTCGGTAACCACTGCTCTAATTTTTCCCTTCTCTTTTTGTCTTTGTTTTGCACTATCTTTTTTGTATCTCATATTTCATATGCTTTTACGACCAAAGTTTATAAATTCCATGACTTTTGATGAATTATTTGAAAACTCAACTTTGAAGAGTGTAAAGTAATAAACATGAGAAGAAGCAGTTGTTGACCATGGCCTACCCCCTCTCTCGGTGCCGATCAACTTTCTAGACCGACACCGAGAGAGAACTTTAAAGAGTGTAACGTAATAAACATGAGAAGAAGCAGTCGTTGACCGTGGCCTACCCCCTCTCTTGGTGCCGGTCAACTTCCTAGACCGCCGGGGCCACCGGATAGCCTATGCATATACATGTGATGGCCTTCTTTGAGAGCACAAGAAGTTTCGAGGCCAACGGAGCAACAGGACCCGCACTTCCTGCACAAACCGGACACATTCCCTCTCGATACCCATAGACAATCTCGAAGAACGGGCCTAGACTTGGTCCGTAATCTCGCGATGACATGCACTAACACGGAGAAGCAGTTATTCACCATGGACTACACCCTCTCAGTGGCGAATAATGCCCTAGCCGCTGGGGCCATCGGATGGGTGCTCGATATAGAGACCGCCCGAGGGGGGAGGGCACCCCGGCATGCGTGTGGCCCATGCATATGCATGCAGGGGTGGTGTGCTATTTGAATGTGGAACGCACGTCCTTGACGTGACACGTGCCTCACAAACCACACACACGGGCGGGAACGTCGAGGACCGGCTGCGTCCGTCCCCGAGACAGAATCTCCGGTGGGTGATCACATGACAGAACGAGCCTAGACTTGGTCTGTCAACTCGCGATGACATGCACTAACACGAAGAAGCAATTATTCCTCGTGGCCTACCCCCTCTAGGTGTCGAACAACACCCTAGACCGCCGGGGCCACTAGAGGGGTGCCCGTCTCTAGAATAGGACGAGGCCCATCCGAAGAAGAAAACACAAGACGGTAATTATGATGTGCTAAGGTTGTTTTCCAAGCATGAAACAAAACAACAACAAAAGTTATAATACATATTATCGAGAATGGACAAGAAGGAAAGATATATAGCTAGGTTAGATGCTTTGTCGAGAGCAACTCTCGGAAAAGGTAGCCATTACCGAGAGTCGAGAGTCTACCCTCGGTAACCACTGCTCTAATTTTTTTCCCTTCTCTTTTTGTCTTTGTTTTGCACTATCTTTTTTGTATCTCATATTTCATATGCTTTTACGACCAAAGTTTATAAATTCCATGACTTTTTATGAATTATTTCAAAACTCAACTTTAAAGAGTGTAAAGTAATAAACATGAGAAGAAGCGGTTGTTGACCGTGGCCTACCCCCTCTCTCGGTGCCGGTGAACTTTCTAGACCGGCACCAAGAGAGAACTTTAAAGAGTGTAACGTAATAAACATGAGAAGAAGCAGTTGTTGACCATGGCCTACCCCCTCTCTCGGTGTCGGTCAACTTCCTAGACCATCGGGGCCACCGGATAGCCGATGCTTAGCCCATGCATATACATGTGATGGCCTTCTTTGAGAACACAAGAAGTTTCGAGGCCAACGGAGCAACAGGACCCGCACTTCCTGCACAAACCGGACACATTCCCTCTCGATACCCATAGACTATCTCGAAGAACGGGCCTAGACTTGGTCTGTCATCTCGCGATGACATGCACTAACACGGAGAAGCAGTTATTCTCCGTGGACTACACCCTCTCGGTGCCGAATAATGCCCTAGCCGTCGGGGCCACCGGATGGGTGCTCGATATAGAGACCTCCCGAGGGGGGGAGGGCACCCCTACATGCGTGTGGCCCATGCATATGCATGCAGGGGTTGTGTGCTATTTGAATAAGCAATGCACGTCCTTGACGTGACACGTGCCTCACAAACCACACACACGGGCGGGAACATCGAGGACCGGCTGTGTCCGTCCCCGAGACAGAATCTTCGGTGGGTGATCCCATGACAGAACGAGCCTAGACTTGGTCTGTAAACTCGCGATGACATGCACTAACACGGTAAAATCATGAGTTTTTACACGACGTGGGCACATGTGCTATAGGACTGATGGTAATTTTTCATATTTTTTGGTGATGGAGAAGTATCTCATAAACTTCCCTCTCCGTGGATTGCTCTTCGCATGGCTACGACTCTGGCCGGCGGCCTCCGGGGGCTAGCACATGCCGCCAAATCTTGCGTAGGTGACCTCTCACAAGTCTGGAAGTGTTGTGGCGGTTGCAAACGCCCGGCACGCGTCTTCGAGGTGTGCCCCCCTCACGGACGGCGCCGCCACCGGCACCTGGAGGGGGGAAACTGACGCATCGGGTCTACACGGATGGGGTCTTGCTGTGGCTATGGCCCGGATGTTGCTCCAAAGTGTTCCGATGGGCTGACCTAACACAACCGGGTGGAGAGTTCCACTGGTCAAAGCCCATCCGTGCAAAGTCAAAGGGCTAGATCCCGTGGTCAAACTTTATAGGGTTAGGCGGGACGGGGGCCCTGGGGGTAGCAATGCCACCGGAGCACCGCACCGGGCCCTCATACATGTCGTACGGTGTGGTGGCATGTCCGGAGAGACGGCACGTGTCTCCGGGGTGTGGCCCCCCTCACGGATGGGATCTTGTTGTGGCTTTGGCCTAGACTTGGTCTGTCATCTCGCGATGACATGCACTAACACGGAGAAGCAGTTATTCACCGTGTACTACACCCTCTCGGTGCCGATCAACGCCCTAGACTGTCGGGGCCACCGGAGGGGTGCCGGTCTCTAGAACCGGGCGAGGCCCATCATTTGAAAAAGAAAACACAAGACGGTAATTATGATGTGCTAAGGTTGTTTGCCAAGCATGGAAGAAAACAACAACAAAAAGTATAATACATATTATGGAGAATGCACAAGAAGGATGCTTTACCGAGAATCACCCTTGGAAAATGCCGCCATTGCCGAGTGCTGCTGGACGACCCTCGGTAAATTTTGTCGGTGCGGCTCTCGGAAAATCCCCGAGATCTAGGTTAAGACTTTTACCGAGTGTCGTTAAAAGTTGGCTCTCGGAAATGTTTCCCGCGGGGACTTATGCAAAATTTCCCCCTCGCGCACGCTCACTCCTCTCTTCTCTCTCTGTTTCTCTTGCCCCCGCCTCCTCTGTCCGCCCTCGCCCCATCCGGCGAGCTCTGCCGCCGCCGCCACCGGGAGTGCCTCCCCCGACCCCTCCACCTCCACCGAGCCCCCCCCCCCACCGCCACCTCCACCGAGCTCGTCCACCGCCACCATCTTGGCCAAGCTTCATCGAGCACCACCGGTGCTTCATCCCCTCCACTGAGCTCTACCTCGTCCGGCATCCACCTCCCCCGCCGCCCCCCTGCCCCATTGGTGAGCCCCCACTGTGGTCGTTTTTTTGAAATAAAAGGGGTTTCCCCCTCTCCATTACAACAAAAGGTGTATATATATGCATAGTGAATAATGTGTGTGAGTGTGTGCTTTGTATGTGTGTGTGTCGGTGAGTGATGTTGGTGTATGTGTGCATATATAATGAATGGTTTTTTTATATTTAGGTGTGTATATATTTGCATATATAATGAATGGTGTATGTGAGTGTGTGTGTGTGGGAGAGGGGTGCTATTGATGTGTGTGTGTGTGCATGTGTGAGTGAGTGTGTGATGTGTGTGTATGGATATGTGAGTGTGTTTGTGTGGGGGGTGTGAGTGAGTGTTATTGATGTTTGTGTGTTTGACATATGATTGAAACAACTTCATTCTTTATGCAGGTCATGCATCTATTTTGACAATAGAGAGAGTGAATTCCGTTGCACACTTCAAGGGTAATCTCTTCCCGTTCATGTGTAGGTTTTCATTATTTGTAGATCACCTAAATAGTCGCGTAACCTAGGTGTCTCCCGTTCGGAAGGGTTGTATCTATAAATATGCAAGTCTTTGCATATTTATAACCTCAACTCTTTCGAATTGTCCACGTTTTCCATGGACAACCCGAGGATGTGTAGGCGGGTCGTTTTCATGATGTACTTAGATCCGAGACAGAATTTTGACAGTGTCTCCTTGTTGTTCTGTAGATACACATCCTCTTGGCTTATTGATGAGACGTGTATTTGGAGAACAGCGGGGAGGTGCTGCCGAAATTTTGTCTCGGGTTGGAGTACGTCATGAAAGCGGACCCAGCCTACACATTCTCGGGTGGGATTAGGACCAATCTTTACCTATTACATAGCTTAGTGCATATCGTAAAACATGATGGAACCACTTGTTACATAAAAAAATTATGTGTGTGTTTCACTTTATATCAGAGGATGGAAGAATGTGAGTGGATGTACACCGGACATCCCAGCATGGAGGTTATGACCCCTGAGTGGAGGTCGAAGACCAATGATTTCCTGGAATTAGTATTTGCTGGAGAAACGCCAGTTCGTGGAATTTGGTGCCCATGCACGGAGTGTGATAACCATACTAAAAGAGATAAGATTACTATGAGTAAACACTTAGGCAAATGTGGGTTTACACCAGGCTATTACCGGTGGATCTTTCACGGTGAGACAGAACAGTCCAGGGCGGAGGTGGTGCGACAACGCACCAGCGAATATGATACTCGGATTGAAAACCTGTTAGATGACATCCGCCGTGCGGATCCGCGGGAGGACCCGAAATCCGAGGAGCCGCTGGAAAGCCCTGAAGAGTATCATGCAGCTTTGTTTGCGGCACAAAAACCCCCTTCACGCCCATACAGAGGTTACTCAACTAGATGGCATTGCACGCCTAATGGCCCTGAAGGCAAACCATAACATGGGCATAAATTGCTTCAATGAGTTATTATCAGTTATTGCTAGCATGTTGCCTAAAGAAAATATATTGCCAAAGAACATGTACGAGTCGAACAAAATCCTCGGTTCACTTAAGATGCCGTATGAGCAAATACATGCTTGTCCAAACGGATGCATGTTATTTAGAAATGAACATAAAGATACGAATTATTTTGTCAAGTGCAAATCCTCTAGGTATATTGAGGTAATAGATGATGATGGTAGCAAGAGGCAGCTCACAATTGCCGTCAATATCCTTTGGTATCTTTCATTCACAGAAAGGATCCAGAGGCTTTATATGACCAAGGAAACTGCCCAATATATGAGATGGGCCGCCGAAGGGAAGATGTACAACACAAAAAAGATGCAACATCCATGGGATGGTGAAGCATGGAAGAAATTTTTGAAATTCATAAGAAAACAAATGACTGGAAGAGTGTAGCTGTTGGGATAACAAACGACGGGTTCAATCCATATGGTTTGATGGCTGCCATATACAGTTGTTGGCCAGTATATGTTATCCCCCTGAATCTGCCCCCTGGCGTTTGCATGCAACGATATCACATGTTCCTGTAGGGGAACGTAGTAATTTCAAAATTTTCCTACGCACACGCAAGATCATGGTGATGCATAGCAACGAGAGGGGAGAATGTTGTCTACGTACCCTCGTAGACCGTTCGCGGAAGCGTTATATCAACGCGGTTGATGTAGTCGTACGTCTTCACGATCCGACCAATCCAAGTACCGAAAGCACGGCACCTCCGAGTTCTGCACACGTTCGGCTCGGTGACGTCCTCGCCTTCTCGATCCAGCAAGAGGGGCGAAGTAGTAGATGAGTTCCGGCAGCACGATGGCATGGTGACGGTGTTGGAGAAGAATAATCTTCGCAGGGCTTCGCCTAAGCACTACGAAAACTATGACGGAGGATAAACTAGAGGGGACGGGGTTGCCGGCACATGGCTTGGTGTTTCTTGATGTGTCTTTGGTGCTAGCCCTGCCCCTCTATTTATATGTTGAGCCCTGGGGTCAAAACTTGGAGTAAAAGCCTCCACAAAGTCGGTTTCACCCGAAAGGCAAGAGTCCTTCTCGGACTCCAGGGCCAGACGCCAGGGTTCCCGGCGTCTGGCCCCTGGACTCCGCAAAACTTCCTTTTGCGCTTTCCAAAAACCTTGTGGGTTTTCCCCTTTGGCCCAAATAAAGTGTTCTCGTACCCAAACATTTCGGGAAACATCCGGAACCCCTTCCGGTGAATTCCGGAACCCTTCCGGTGACCAAACACTATTATCCCATATATCAAACTTTATCTCCGGACCATTACGGAGTTCCTCGTCATGTCCGTGATCTCATCCCGGACTCCGAACAACATTCGGTCATCAACATACATAACTCATATAGTACTATATCGTCAATGAACGTTAAGCATGCAGACCCTACGGGTTCGAGAACTATGTAGACATGACCGAGACACCTCTCTGGTCAATAACCAATAGCGGGACCTGGATGCCCATATTGGCTCCTACATATTCTACGAAGATCTTTATCGGTCAGACCGCATAACAACATACGTTGTTCCCTTTGTCATCGGTATGTTACTTGCCCGAGATTCGATTGTCGGTATCTCAATACCTAGTTCAATCTCGTTACCGGCAAGTCTCTTTACTCGTTCCGTAATACATCATCTCACAACTAACTCATTAGTTGCAATGCTTGCAAGGCTTAAGTGATGTGCATTACCGAGAGGGCCCAGAGATACCTCTTCGACAATCGGAGTGACAAATCGTAATCTCGAAATACGCCAACCCAACAAGTACCTTTGGAGACACCTGTAGAGCACCTTTATAATCACCCAGTTACGTTGTGACGTTTGGTGGCACACAAAGTGTTCCTCCGGTAAATGGGAGTTGCATAATCTCATAGTCATAGGAACATGTATAAGTCATGAAGAAAGCAATAGCAACAAACTAAACGATCAAGTGTTAAGCTAACAGAATGGGTCAAGTCAATCACATCATTCTCCTAATGATGTGATCCCGTTAATCAAATGACAACTCATGTCTATGGTTTGGAAACTTAACCATCTTTGATCAACGAGCTAGTCAAGTAGAGGCATACTAGTGACACTTTGTTTGTCTATGTATTCACACATGTATTATGTTTTCGGTTAATACAATTCTAGCATGAATAATAAAAATTTATCATGAAATAAGGAAATAAATAATAACTTTATTATTGCCTCTAGGGCATATTTCCTTCAGTTCCTGACATTGATAATTCCAGGTCCTAACTATCCCAGGAAGCATATGAGTGTGTATATGGAGCCATTGGTGGACGACTTACTTGTTGCTTGGAACAACGGGGTCCGGACATACGATGTCGTTTCAAAGAAGCATTTCAATATGCATATCTGGTACCACACATCTCTACATGACCTACCAGCACGTGCGATATTTTGTGGCTGGTGTGTAAAGGGGAAGTGGCCTTGGCCAGTGTGTCGACAGCGTGTGACTTTCATTTGGCTAGCTAAGGGTCACAAGTATGTATGCTTTGACCAACATCGGCAGTTCCTTCGTCTTGATCACCCATACAGGAAAGACGCTATGAACTTCCAAAAAGGTGTTATTGTTGATGACCCGCCACCACCTATTATGACCGGTGCCCAGCTTAAGGATGAGTTAGATGCTCTCGAGGAAAAGGTCGATGGGAAAGGTTTTGTGGGATATGGAGAGACACACCAGTGGACTCACATTCCAATCTTATGGAGGCTCCCTTACTTTAAAGATCTTCTACTTTCACACAACATTGATGTAATGCACACTGAAAATAATATTGCGGAGGCCTTACTCGGCACGCTCCTCGACACCAAGAAGTCAAAGGATAACATTCAGGCTAGGATCGATCAAGCCAAACTATGCAACAGGCCAAAATTAAATTTGGTGCCTCGTGCAAAAGGTAATTCTTGGAAGAAGCCACCAGCCCCTTTCACCCCTTCAATGACCCAAAGGAAGGAAATTCTCCAATGGATTGTGAACAATTTGTACTTCCCTGATTGATATGCAGCTAATATCATGAGGGGAGTGAATATGGCTACAAAGCGAATAGGAGGCCTCAAGAGTCATGACTACCATGTATGGCTTGAGCGGATAATGCCTGTGATGATTCGAGGGTATGTCAGAGAGGATATTTGGCGAGTGCTGGCGGAGTTGAGCTACTTCTTCTGCCAGCTTTGTGCCAAAGAAATAGATTATGAAGTGGTTGCAAAGTTGGAGGAACAAGCACCTGAGTTGCTATGCAAGTTAGAGATGATATTTCCGCTAGGTTTCTTTAATCCGATGCAACATATGATCTTACATCTCGCGTATGAGGCTAGAATGGGAGGACATGTGCAGTTCCGATGGTAGTATGCACCTGAACGGGAGTTCAAGCATCTTCATGGGAAATGTAAGAATAAAGCCCGCATTGAAGCCTCCATAGCCGAGGCATACCTGAACGAGGAGGTGGCCACGACCACGACAAAGTACTATCATGACAGTATTCAGACTAGGTTAAATCCAGCTCCTCGTTACAATGAAGAACCCACCAGTAATGTTTCCGACCTTAGCCTCTTCGAAGGCCAAGGTGGCAAAGCAAGTGGACCGAAGCGCAAGAACTTTTCACCTACTGAGTGGTCGACTATTATGATCTATGTCTTGACCAACATGGAAGAAGTGAAACCGTACATAAAGTAAGTGTAGAACACCTTTATTGACAACTACTCACTAGTCTTGAGTTCTAACTCGAATTCTTCCTATTGCTAGGGAATTCCAGAACAAATTCTGGAAGCTACCACGGCCTCCTAGCGACGAAAAATCAGCAGACCTTCTTGAAGATACCAATGCTGATGGCGGTTTCATTTCTTGGTTCTCAAGAAAAGTAACTTTTCTAACTTTATGTTACTTCAAGTTGATCTTACTTGCCTGTAATGCTTCCACTAATGAACCAGACAATCTCCTATTAATCTTGTAGGCATACCAGGAGGTTGATATGGATGCCAAAGTGAGAGAAGTAGCCAAAGGTTTTGAATACGAGGCCAAGTCATTTAAGGCTTACGACATGAATGGGTATCGCCTCCACACTGATAAACACACGCGTGAGAGGCCCAACCGAAGGTCAATAAATAGTGTGGTCTATTGTCTAGGGACAGATGGACGTCACTACTATGGAACCATCGAAGAAATTTATGAGTTGTAGTATTGTGGTTTACAAGGAGTGAAGCCCATCGTATTCAGATGCAGCTGGCTCAATCCTGAGAAAGTGAGACGAACCCCTAGTATTGGCTTTGTCGAAGTTGAACGAGCATCAAAATATGCAGGAAATGATGTCTATATTATGGCTCAACAGGCTACACAAGTGTTTTTTCTCCCATACGCGTGCACATCTACGGAATATATCAATCTCTTGAAGTGGGATGTCGTGTACAAGGTACCCCGCGTATCAAGGTACCTACCCCAAACAAGGACGATTACCATATAAACCCTAACACATACGAGGGAGATTTCTTTCAAGAAGCAGACACTGACGAAGACGAAGATGATGCAAAGGAAGATGATGGTGTGCGATGATGAAAGCCCTGATCCAAATGTTGCACCTAATATTAACCCTTATTTCTAACAACTCCATGTAATCGTGTGAGAACTCTATGTATGTGTGTCACAACTCTATGTATTCGTGTGTGTAACAACTCTATGTATTCGTGTGTGCAACAACTCTATGTATTTGTGTGCGTAACAACTATATGTATTATTGTGACAATTCCATTTATTCTTCATATGTGATATATTTATTGTATTTACATCAAATTGTATCATTTGTACTAACTGGTTTGTTCTTCTTCGTATCAGGTGATTGAAACATGACAGGTAGCAAGAAGACTCCAAAGGAAAGTTTGAAAAAAGTGAATGATCTGTACAATGATCAACTTGCTCGACCGGTGGAAGCGGTGGCCACTCCTTCATCGGTTGCCACAACCACCAAGAAGGCCAAAGGATTGGTGGATCTAGACACCCGTCCGACAAAACGTGCGAAACAAGGTTGAGTACCACGCGGGGGAGGAGGAGGAGGCGGACAAGGAGGTGGACGAGGAGGGGGATTAGGTGAAGCAGGAGGAGGAGGCGGACGAGGAGGGGGACGAGGAGGGGGAGTAGGTGAGGTAGGAGGAGGTGGACGAGGAGGGGAGTAGGTGTGGCAGGATGAGGAGGCGGACGAGGAGGGGGAGTAGGTGAGGCAGGAGGAGGAGGCGGACGAAGAGGGGGACGAGGAGGGGGAGTATGTGAGGCAGGAGGAGGAGTACGTAAAGCAGCCCGGAGTAGAGCACCTCTTTCTTCTCCTCGACCCTCTGATGCAGTGCTTCATCGTGCTCAGGAGGAGGAAACAGAGGATTGGGATGAGGCGTGTGAGGAGGAGGACGAGGAGGATTTTGCGGAGGAGGTGGTGGAGGATGAGGAGGAGGAGGTGGTGGAGGACGCCGCCGCCGAGAGGAGGCTGGTTGTTCGTCGGGTTTCTGAGGGTGGGTATGGACCCTCACAGGTGACAGAGCACCACGAGGTGAGCGGTTCGCAATAGAGCGGTTCGACTATCATCACTACTTCCGGAGGGAAAGTGTGGCTGTGTGGTCCTTCAAAGCTTCCAAGACGTCCATATGTGCATAGAGACGTGTTGATTAAACCAATGGGAGAGAAGTAAGTGGTTATCTCGACTCATCCCATATAAATTGTACCTTTTGTCATTTCCTCACATATAATATGACTTCACTCTTCGAAATGCAGGAGCTTAGTAAAAGGTGGTGAGAGGCGTCTACCACGGTCGCCGAGTGGCATCATTGGGGGTCTTTGTAGGTTAAATTATCCTGGACTGGTCACTTTGCCGAACGGTATCATTGAGCCAGCTTGGTCATGGGATCACTACAAACTTGCACCGGATTTCCTGGATATGCGTCAGAGGGTTTATGATAACAGAGCCATGCGAGTGGTCAACGATTTCTGGGTAAGTCCTTTCAAACACCTAAATGTCAATACCAAAAGGTTTAAATTTGCCATAGTCATGATTTAACCCTTCTCACATGTATGCATGTTTGTAGGATTTCTATACATGTGTTAAGGGTCAGAAAGATCGTGCAAATGTGGTGGTCGAGAATATTGCCAAGAAACTAGTCCACGACATGCACTATGAGGAGCGCGTCCGGTTAGTGGTCAAGTATCACGCGGACTATCTCAACCATAGGATTTCCAAACAGGAGGCTCGATGGACGCATCTTTCACGGGACAATTACTTCAAGGCAAGTGACGATGGATGCTTGATATTCCCTACATTACCACAAAATTAGAATCCTTACTAAGATGTATTTGTTTAATTTACAAGTGATTCCTCGGTGCTGCACTGAGAAACGTCCGTGCTGGGAGAAAATCGTCGAACGGTGGACAGATCCAGGGTGGCAGGATGAACACAAAGTAATATCTGAACGGCGTAAGTTGATGGGGGGTCGAGGACACCGTCAAGGCAACCTCACCATCTCAGGTGTCATCTCAAAACATGTAGGCAACCACATCCTTTTCATCATGTTCTCTTTCATTTGTGAGCATTCCCTTGATTGTTTGGATCGCTTTCTTTTGCAGAAAGAAGACACTGACAAGGATATCACTTACTTCGAGGCATGGACCATCAAACATACCAAAGACGACAAGGACAAGGACCCTCTCCACCCGGAGAGGGACTGGATCAGCTCTAAAGCCCGGTCAGATGGAGAGAACTACACCAAAAAATTGAAGGAGACGTACGGGCCTGACGCTGATCCTCATGTGCTACCGTTTGACCCTCTTGTGGCCATTGCCGTGGCAGGCGGTAGACCGAATGGCCGGATGGCGGCCACCTCTCGACCTTCCCTCGACTCCCCGTGCATCCCCCTCCCTCCGCCGCCGCTGGCAATGTCGTTGGGCGAAGGCCCCGTGGCGCGGCGGCGGAGGACCTCCTCTGGCGTCCTGAGATCTGAGGCGGCGGCGGCCTAATTTGGATCTTCCTCCTGACGAGGATGGCGGGCAGCGGCGGCCGGGGCGCGACGGGGGGCTTGGTGGCAGCCGGCGGGAGTAGTACGAGATGGCGGCAGCGGCGGCCGGGGCGCGACCCAGGCTCGATCTAGGACCTTTGGATCTAGGCGAGCGGCTGCTGTTATGTCCTCAAACTGGCATCTCATCGGATTCAGCGACGGCTTGCTGAAGCACTCCGGGTCTGCATCGCATCACGAGGATTGTGGCGGTGGTGGTCATCTCCTACGTCGGAGGTGGTCAACCTGAGACTGGATGATCGGATCTCGAGATCAGTAATCTAGTCCCGGCTGCGAGTCGGGGAGACATAGTTCCCGGTGAAAACCGAGCCGATGGCGGATGATGGCGGCGTTCTGCGCCGTTACCTTGATGAAGGCATCGGTCTGTAACTGCTGTCGACCCACTCGTGCTGCTCCTGGGGAAACCCTATGATCTGGTTTTCCGGATTGGATGATGGCGGCACTGCGGTGTCGTTTCTCTCTGGGGAGCATCATATGTGGAGCAGAGTTGGAAGTCAGAGGTAGGAGGTGGGAGCCGCTTCATCTTGCACAGAGCTTCGGTGGAGATGTAAAGTCATGCCTGGCTGACATGTGTTACGCTTTTGTCATGCCTGGTCGGCAGGTGCTACGCATGACAGATCTTCCAAAAACTTCAAACTGTGTCGGCTGGTGGTACTTTGCGGCATGGTGCTGAGGTGTACCGACGACGACCGCGACATGCTAAGCAGTTCGCACGTAGGGAGGTGGTGACGTTGGGCGCCGTGGTGGTGTCGACGGCAGCTAGACCGGGCAAGGATGATGCGTCAGTACAGCTTTGAAGATGGAGTGGTGGCAGTTGACGGCGACGGCCTCTGAAAGTGCGCCGGACCGGTGTGTGCCCCATACCCGGCAAGTGGCTGGGTTGGGGTCTCAGGTCTTAAATGTTAGGCTTGGCTGCGAGGTCTATGGTATTAGGCCCGGATTATCAACATCCCTTTATCAACTGGATAGAAGTAGCGACAGATGTTGCCTAGACGGTGACTTCAGACTTACTGTTGTATTTCTTTGTACGGTCTTTTATGAATAATTAATAAAGTGGTTGCATGCATCGTCTAAATGCAGAGGCCGGGGTCCTCCTTCTGAAGAAAAAAAAACATCATACCCATCAGCTGCTTTCCCCATTGTCACGACGCAAATTAAGCTTCCTTACAAGTTGGATAGATTTAGCCAGGGCCAAACCAGTACGCATAGATCATTCTTCTTCTTCTGTGCACACAAGTTGTGCAAACGAGATGGAGCTATGCCAGACAGATTGCAATTTGCTTAAATAAATAGAGTAATACAAGTCGCGAAACTGCTCCCTACAAGTTGTTTGCGAAAAGTTGGCAATATAGTATATGAAAAGGATCACTCCAGCTAAACAGAGCACTCCCGCAGCAAGCACTGTCAGATCTCACCATCCGAAGAATCTGCTCCTCCCTGCCACCTTCTCTGTTGGCCATCCATGGAAGCTCCGGCCATGGCTGCACCGCGAGGCGCCCTGCAGAGCCCGCTCCTCGGCGACGACACGACGGTGTCGCTGGACGCGACCCCGCGCCGCCGTTCCTGCGCTGCGCTGGCCATCGCAGTGGCCCTGCTCGCCCTGGCCGGCGTCCTGCTGCTGCTCCTGGGCCCCGGCGCTGAGACCGACCGTAGTGTGAGGCTGGGCCGGCACGAGGTGGTGTCCGGGGCGGGCGCGGTGGCTGCCGACGACGGACGGTGCTCGGAGGTGGGGGCCGCGGCGCTGCGTGCCGGCGGGCACGCGGTGGACGCAGCCGTGGCGACGGCGCTCTGCCTGGGCGTGGTGCACCCAATGTCGAGCGGCATCGGCGGTGGCGCGTTCATCGTGGTGAGGGACGCGGCCTCCGGCGATGCCGTCGCCTTCGACGCCCGCGAGACCGCGCCGGCCGCGGCCACGCCGGTACGTTATATTATCCTAGTACGTCGGTTACGCTTATACCAACTCTTATGAGCTGCAAGACAGAAAAGAAAAACAGTTCCTCTTTTCTTCAGTGCGTCGGTTACGCTTATACCTATGACTTGTGGGACCCAGCAGGCAGGCACTCCGTATTATTCTGCAATTTTCACTCGCGCTATTTAGGCGATATTTTAAGAACCAGTGTTCGTTAGGCAAATGTATTGCTACCGTAGCTCGCACTAATCGTAGTGATGGCTTAGACATGTGGTATGTGAAAGCAAATAACAGCGATAAAATACATTTAGTTAGTATGATTATGAGCGGCATGTTAGGCCCTGTTTGATTCATAAGTCCTAGTATTTTTTCTAGTCCCAATTAAAAAGTCTCTAGTACCTAAAAAGTTCCTTTCTATTTGTTTCTAGAGACTAAAAAGTCCCTAGTCCGAGGTTATTAAATGACCATATTGCCCCTAGTATATAGAAAAATAACAATCAAACAACACGATGGGATGGCGGGTCATTGAATGTATGGAGGGACATTGTTAGAAAAGTCTCAAAAAGTCCCAAAAAAGACTCTCCTTGAGAGTCTTCTTCATTTAGTCCCAAATGCCTAGTTTAGTCCCTAAAAGTCCCTCCCGTTTGGTAAAAAAGTCTCTAAGAGGGATTTTTTCTAGTCCCTACACCAAAAAGTCCCTGAAAACAAACACCCCCTTAGTTGATCGAGTTGACAGTATTTTTCATCACTATTTCGGCTTCAGATTCTCTTGTAAGGGTAGATTAATACCATTAGTTGTATCATTGATCTCGTGCCTCAGTCGAAACAATAGAAAAAGCCGCATCTCGTGCCTCACGAGTAATACAAAGGCACTAACATGGTCTCATGCGTATAACCATGAAGTAAGAGAACATTATCTCAAAATATTTAAAGTAAGAGAACATTAGCCTTTGTGGATGTCCACCGACTCCATTTCAAAAGTAAAGTGTACTTAGCAACTACTCCCTCTGTAAACTAATATAAAAGTGTTTAGATAATTAAAATAGTAATCCAAACGCTCTTATATTAATTTACGGAGGGAGTATCATATGAGATGGCCAAGTGTCCATATATTTTTCCTCGTGCATTTGCGAAATATCACTTGCATGAATTTTAGTTTTGGATCAGTCAATTCCTGCTTGTGTGTAGTTTGAAGGCTGAGAAAGGACACCGTTGTGTGACCTCTCGCTATGACCTCGCTGGGGATGGGGACCATGCGGCTCCCCCCAGACAAAGATGAGGGTTGACCGGTGCGGGTGAGGGGGTATTTCGTTTGCACTGTCGCTCAAATTAGATAGTCGGTGAGCACTCGATGGCGACACCACGACCGGCGGAGGCCAGAGCGAGTGTTGATAGGTGTGGGCGATTAATTTTTCGATTGCACCGAGTAATTAAATTATATACAATGTGATCAAAACATTAACGAAAATGTTAAAAATCTAACGTCAAATTTTTAGGCATGACAAATCTGACGTTTTTCATGCTATTTTATATTGGTTGCAAATTTAGATTTCAAGCACGGCAATTTCCTGGCCAAAAATAAACTGAGACGGATTTGTCGTTCTCGCCAACTAAACTTGCGATCCTCTGCGAATATAATTTGCCATAAAAAATGTTCGATTTTTCATGGTCAAAAATCTGACGTCAGGTCTGTAGTGAAGTCCAATATTAATTAGGGTCCACTTTGAAGAGTGAGGAAATGATTTTGGATGATCTTCTGAATGAAATGTAAAAGTAAATGTGTTACATGTAGTGAAAAAAGATATTTATTTTACGTTCCGTATGAATTTCTTGGTCTTATTTATTTTCACTTGAATAAAAGAATCTTGATGCCCGATAATTTGTGACCATGCATTGTATATTTAACTACTGTAATACAGTAATTTTCTTGTGTTAAAAAATACAGTAATTTTGATGTTGTGAATTAACATGGTGCATCTAAAACAAATAAATAATAGAGCCATGTATTTTGTTTTTAATTATACTTCCTACAATTTTCAAATATAGGTTTGTTTATTGAAAAGTCAAACCTGTATTGGTTTGACCAGTAAACCAAGTTTATAATCACCCGGAAAAAAATCCAAGTTTATAAGAAAAAATACCAATAAATTAGTACCATTATATTAGTTATATGGAATATATCTTGATATTTTTATTTGCTTAGTGCTGTAAATTTCAATTATTTTTTATAAATTTAGTCTAACATAGAAAGGTTGAAATTAAAGAAAATAATACTCCACATATTGTGGAAAGGAGGGAGTAATAGATTGTTCACTTGCTCGTGGTTAACCGCACTGTTTATGTACAACCTGTATGTAAACCAGACTATGTACGCCGCCGACCCGATGTCCAAGTTCAAGGGCGCGCTTGCCATGGGCGTCCCCGGGGAGCTCGCGGGCCTCCATGCCGCGTGGTCGAGCTACGGGCGTCTGCCGTGGAACTCCCTCTTCGTGCCGGCGATCAAGCTCGCGCGCGACGGCTACACCGTCGTGCCCTACGTCGCCAACGCGCTCAAGGCAGTGGAGGCCAACGTGCTTGCCGACCCCGGCCTGCGTGCCGTGTTCGCGCCGGAGGGGCAGGTCCTGGGCGCCGGCGCACTCTGTCGCAACCCGGCGCTCGCGGACACGCTGGAGGCCGTGGCGGAGCACGGCATCTCGGTGCTCTACGGTGGCGCCGTCGGGGAGAGGCTCGTGGAGGACGTGAGGAGAGGTGGAGGGGTGGTGACGATGGATGATCTGAACGGGTATAGGGTGGAGGCCAGCGCCGCCTTGCGTGCCGACGCCATGGGGTTCACCTTCCTTGGCATGCCGCCGCCGTCCAGCGGCACCGTCGGAATGGCACTGGTACGTCCCTTGCAGTCCATGGCTCGATCAGTTGAGCTTATTCATTTAGCGATTATTGTTATGACGTTGATTTGATGTGCATGCAGGTATTGAACATCTTGGGTGGGTACAAGTCGGCGGACTTTCTCAAAGGATTTTTAGGCGTGCACCGGCTGATCGAGGCGGTTAAGCACATGCTGGCCGTCCGGATGAACCTCGGCGACCCTGGCTTCGTCAACGCCGCTGGGATCGTCTCCAAGATGCTGTCGCCGGTGTTCGCCGATAAGGTCCGGCAAAGGATCGCCGACAACACCACTTTCCCTCCGGCCTACTACCTCCCAAAGTAAGTGCTCCGTTCGAATATGTCCCTGTCGGTCATCATCAATACGCATGCTTCCTTTCAAATGACAAACTCTATGTACGTGTGTCAGGTGGAGCCAGCTGCGTGACAATGGCACGAGCCACCTGTGCGTGGTGGACGGCGACCGGAATGCAGTGGCGATGACAACGACGGTGAACTACTACTTCGGCGCACAGGTCCTCTCGCCGTCCACCGGCATCGTGCTCAACAACGAGATGGACGACTTTTCGGTGCCGTCATCGTACCCGACCCCCCACCACCTCCCACCGGCGCCGGCCAACTTCATCGCGGGGGGAAAGCGGCCGCTCTCATCGATGACACCGACGATCATCCTCAAGGATGGGCAGCTGGCTGGCGTGGTGGGCGCAAGTGGCGGCACCAACATCATCGCGGCGGTGACACAGGTTTTCCTAAACCACTTCGTCCTCGGGATGAACCCTCTCGCTGCCGTGCAGAGCCCAAGGGTGTACCATAGTCTCGTGCCGAATGTTGTGCGGTACGAGGACGAGACAGTGGTCGATGGCGAGGTCATCGAGCTCAAAGCAGAGGCGAGGGAGTTTTTGCGGAGGAGGGGTCATGTGCTCAAGGGCACTGTGTGGTCAGCCGTGTGCCAGATGATAGTGCAAGACTTGCAGGCGCCAGTGTCAAGCGGCAGCGAGAACGTCTTCCACGGGATGCTGACGGCCGTGAGCGATCCAAGGAAAGACGGTAGCCCTGCCGGAGTATGATGAAAACAATTGGGTGCAACGTCTTAATCAATGTTTAATAAACGGAAAGGCTATCTGGCGAACCTTCCTCGGGTGGGCGACTGTGGCAAACAGCCTCCCTACCTTCACACGGTTCTCAACGCAGGGGCATTGCCATGTCAAATAAATGGAGGCATTCGCTATCTGCCGATTCATGGCGAACTCTTGTTTTTTATTTCAAAAATGTGTAACAGAAGCCAGGTAGGTTTCGAAGGCATGACCTCTTGCCAGATTGTTGGGCTTTTTGTCACCAGGCTAGAGGGGGTCATGAACATTCATGTTAAAACTAATTTTTATGTATAACTTGGCATTTTTAAGCCTCTTTGTTTATTAATTTGTTCGAAAATCTTGATTTTTACTACTTTCTCACAGGGCAGTTTATTATTAATAGAATGACATTTTTATTATAAGAGGATGGCAACTTCGTTATTAAGAGGATGACATTTTTATTATTGAGAGGATGGCATTTTTATTTTTAGTGGCAAGGCGGTTTTGTTAATAAGAGCATGGCACTTATTTAATAGTATGATGACATTTTTATTATTTCGATGATGGCATTTTTACATTAAATGATGGCATTTTTAGTAGTGAGAGGGTGGCATTTTTTATTTTACTGGCATGGCAATTGTATTAACAAGAGCATGTCATGTTTATTTATAATAGGAATGCACTTTTATTATTGCGAGGATGTCATTTTCATTATTTAAGAGGATGCCCTTTTTAATATTGAGAGGTGGCATTTTTTTAATGCCACTTCTTTTGCACACAAGATTTTTGGGTGATGACTAGGAATATGACAACTGTTGTAGAATTTTTTCATTTTCTAATTTTTGTTCATGGCATTTTCTAAAAAAACTTTTTAATGGGCCTTTGGCCAATTGGGTGGGGGTGGCCCTGCCCCACCCCCACCGTCGGAGCATGATGGGGGTGAGCGATCCAAGCAAAGACGGTAGCCCTGCCGGAGTATGATGGAAACCATTGCGTGCAATGTCTTAATCAATGTTTATTAAACGGAAAAGCTATCTGTGAACCTTGCTCGGGTGGGCGGCCCTGGCAAACAGCCTCCCCACCTTCACACAGATCTTGACGCAGGGGCATTGCCACATCAAATGACTAGATGCGTTCATTGTCTGCCGATTCATGAAGAACTCTCATTTTCCCTCAAAAAATGTGTAACCCACGAGCCGGGTAGGTTTCGAAGGCATGACCTCTTTGCCAGATTGTGGGCATTTTTTCACTAGGCTAGAGAGAGGTGTCGTGAACATTCATGTTAAAACTAAGAGGCTTAAAACTAATTTTTTTATATATGACATGGAATTTTTTGAAACCTCTTTGTTTTTTTAATTTGTTAGAAAATCCTGATTTTTTTACTTTCTAATAGGGCAATTTTTTATTAGTAGAATGGCATTTTTATTATAAGAGGATTGCAACTTCGTCAATAAAGAGGAAGCCATTTTTTTATTGAGAGGATGGCATTTTTATGTTTAGTGGCATGGGCATTTTTGTTAATAAGAGCATGGCACTTTATTAATAATATGATGACATTTTTGTTATTGTGATGATATCGTTTTTACATTAAGATGATGCCATTTTTAATAGTGAGAGGATAACATTTTTAATTTTACTGGCATGGCAGTTATATTAACAAGAGCATGTCACATTTATTTATAATAGGAATGCACTTTAATTATTGTGAGGATGTCATTTTCATTATTTAACGGGATGGCCTTTTACTATTGAGGGGTGAAACTTTTTTAATGCCACTTTTTTTTGCACACAAGATTTTTTGGTGATGACTAGGAATGTGGCAACTTTTGTGGCATTTGTTCATTTTCTGATTTTTGTTCATGGCATTTTCTCAAAAAGACTATCTAATGGGCCTTTGGCCCAATGGGTGGGGGTCGCCATGCCCCCCACCCCGCGCTGGGCGTTGGTGAACAAGGGAACTGTTCATTGAAGGACCTCCCCCCGACGAATGAATACATTTGATGGGTTGCTCCTGGTGACTGGTCTTCGGATATTGGGGTTCTTAATAAAAATTCTCAAGGGTGATGTGTTGTGTGCTATCAACCCGTCTTGTGTTTGTGCCGATTCTATGGCTACAAAGTCCAACCACATTATTAGTTTGTAGTTTAGCTATTTTGGGCCAGTCTACTCTTTGGCGTTTGATTTATGCTTTGCGATTCATGATTTTTTCTCGCTGCTTTGTGAGTTGGTTTGGGTTGTTTCTTGTTGACTGGCAGAATAATTGGTTCAGTGGATTTGCAAGTAGGCTGAAGCCCATAACTATATTTCCAAGCCCTCCTCTCTCTCTCTCTCTCTCTCTGGTTTTTCTTTATGTGTTTCTCCTTTTTATTAGTAGGTTTTCATTTTCTCTTTTGTAGTTATATTTAGAAGGTTGCGAGAGTGTAAATGTATCCACACAAGTACTATGCAATATGTGCAAAAGTTACACTATTATAAGATTTTTTTTTGCATACTACAAAATGTTGTGTGCAAGTTTTATGTTTTAACTTTTTATCATTGACTTTCTTCTTAAAAGAGTAATACCAATTGGCAACTATTTATTGGTCCTTACAACACTTCATTTTTATTTCGATTTAGTTGTTATTTCATTTTCATTCTACTTTAATGGCAATACAAATACCACTAATTCATTGCTTCTTACAAATACCACTATTATAAGTTTTTTCTTGCATATTATTGAAAACCAATTTATGTGTAAATTGTACGCCAAATTTGTCATTATTTGTTTTATTATTTTTATTAGTTTTTTCTTAATAGGTAATACTATTGTCACTAATTCACTCTTTCATTAAAAAATAAAACACATGACAATTTTAATAATTATATTTTTACATCATGGAAGGTATGGAAAAATACACTTGTCTCGTGGTAAACTTTAATTTTTGTATCTTCTAAATTGTGGGAAAATGTTTTTGTACTAGTCACATGGAAAGTTTAGAGCATTATGTTTTCCATGAAACGACAACTTCAATCGCATGGAAATCTTACTAATTCTATTTTATAAATCTTGGCTATTATTGAAAAAGGTACTTGACTGGGTTATATCTACGGGGTAGGTCCAAGTATGTGTAGGCCTAGCCAAACGCCCAGGCCCATAAAAAATAAGGTAAAAAAGTTAATGGGCCAAAGGGATAGCATGTCCAGTCCATCGTAGTTACAACCCAAGACATCAAAGACATTGGAATCTTTGCTGAGTTACTAAGCGTGGCGTCTATATCTCGCATTAAGCGAGACGAGAGGAAACACATGTCTAAAGTGTCGGGCCGGCCTGTTACACGCGCGCAATCTTAAAAAAGACAGAAGAAACGGGGGAACCCGGGAATCGATCCCTAGTCTCAAGGGTGTTGGCAGCACTCCTAGTCTCTCAGCTCTCGAGTTCATGTTAAAGTAGCTGGTCATGCCCTACTTGAGGCATAAAGAGCTGGGTTTCACTGGTTTTTTAGGGTTTTTTTTTCTTTTCTTTCTCTATTTTCTTATGCGTTATTCGGTTTTCTTCCCTTTTTCGCCTTTTTGTTATTTTTTCTTCTCCATTTTTATTTTTTCATTCGTTTCTTCGGTTTTAAATGCCTTTTCCCGTTTTTTGTTTTTTTCTTCTCCAGGTTTTCTTTTTTTCTTTTTTATTCTTTCTACACTTTTTTCTTCGGCTTTATTTTTCCTATTTCAGTCTTCATTTTGTTGGTTTCCTATGTTTCTTTTTTTATTCTATACTTTTTGTATATGTCAACAACATTTTTCTAATAGACGTTTAACATTTTTTCAAATGACTTTAACATTTTGTAATACATGTTCAACATTTCTTTATACACACTTTAACATTATTGAAATGATTGATCAACATTTTTGAAATACAAAGATTAACTTTTTTCCTATGCACATTTAACATTTTTGAAATGCTTGACTAATATTTTCAAAATGCAATATTAACATTTATTGAATACATGGTCAACATTTTTTCTATATACATTTAACATTTTCTAAATGATTGATTAAATTTTTTAAATGCGTGATTAACTTTTTTATATACATTATCAAAATGTTTCATCATTTTTTAATACATGTCACATTTTTTGTATACAAATTTAACATTTTTCAAATGCATGACCAATATTTTTCAAATGCTTGGTTACCATTTTTATATACATGATAAAAAAATCACCATTTTTTAATACATGGTCAATTGTTTTCTATACTCATTTTACTTTTTTCAAATCCTTGATCAACATTTTTTCAAACGCTTGAATAACATTTTTATATGGATGAGAAAAAGTTCATCATTTTAAATGCATGTTCATGATTTTTCTATATATATTTTAAAAATCAAATGTTTAATACACATTTTGAAATGTTTGTTCAAAAGAATTTAAATACTAGATTAATATTTTTTAAATAGAAGATAAAAATGTATACATATTTTTAATACATTTTCTGTATACGTGATAAACATTTTCTTTATACACATTTAGCATTTTTCAAATGCTTGGCTAACACTTTTTTCAAATGTATTAATAGCGTGTTTTTTGCAATTAAATTATATATATTATCATAATTAAAGTATAAATAAAAGCTAAAAATAAAGCAAAAAACAAAACGGAAAACGTAAAAAATAGAAAAAAGAAGGCTGTGCCTTCTCGCGCTGCTGGGCCGGTCCATCTGGGTCTCCTGTTCAGTGAGGGTTCCACACCTCTCGCTGAAGGCGAGACATAGGGGCGCCCGTTACCAAGTGCCTACAGTCGAACTCTGCAAACAGCGCGTGTCTGAGTCTGAAACTTCAGCAACTCGGTTCACTCCTAAAAAAAAAATCTGAAACCTCATTGTTTATTTATAATAAGTCATGAACATAGACAGAAATAATAACTTTTATAAATGACTCTAAGGCATTTTTCCTTCAGATTTGATGCAACCGAGCCTCTGCGGATTCGATGCGGCCGAGAATCCCACTAGTGGTCAGCGCAAGGCCGGGCCACGAGCTCACCGGTGAGGGCTCCACCCTCGACCTCCTGTTCGACCGGTGGAGCAGAGCCCTCTCCCGCTATCTCCTGTCGCGCGTCCGAGGAAGCCGCAGTGCTGCTGCTCGCGTCCTCAGGAGCAGTTACGCGCGTGTCCGTACTCTGAATTTTCTCTCTGTGGGCTGCAGCTTGGGTCAATCGGAAATGGCATTCGTCACTGAGCATCCCAATTTGAACTGCCAATTTGGCTTTTCTTAACACGTGCATGTCAATTTAGCAGAAGAAAGTGTCTTGTGCAGTGCAGTTTGGTTAATTTAACTTATTACTGCAATCGGTGGCTGCCAAGGCCTGTTCATGTTCCTTCCCTGTATTTGTTTATACAATACGCAGTTCAACATTGTCATAGAACAACCAAATTGACTGTTAAATTTAGTTTTAACAGATAAATCAGAAATGACAATAGATGCAGTTCGGTTCAAGTAGGGAGCAGTGATGCCCTATTTTAGGGCAGCTATTGAAGACGTCAATTCGTTGTGCCCAAAAAATCCACTTTTTGGTGTCTAAAATTTTACTCCAACCTCTTTTGATGCTCTACAATAGGGCACGATTGGAGATGATGTAAGAAAGTTATAAAATGAAGCCCGTGGAATAAAAGGAGAATATTTAATGCAAAATAAATACTAAAGGATTTGAGCATCCATTCGAGATTTTTGTACACTACCATATCAATGCAAAATAATACGATATGCTCGAGCATCCCTCGGAGATTTTAACACACCACCATATTAATACAAAATAAACACAATATGGAGTCGACAATCCATCTGCGATTATACTTTCACACAATACCATTTTTCATTTCCATATAATTTTCAAGTTTGTGATCTTTTTGACAATACAAAATGCATATGAGGGCAAGTTCAATGACTGGAACAAAGTTGTATCCCCAATAATCGAAAGGAATTTTGTACTCCCATATGTTTAAACTTGTTGTGTAATCACAATGAGTTTTTCTTTGGCACACCCCTCTAAAAGTTTACACGAATCTTAAAGTTACTTGAAAAGGTTGTCGCTCTATTAGCACGTAAATCAATTGTACTGAATAGATTGATTTGGATACTACAAAAGGCTATATTACCCCTTTTGATCGAAAAGGATAACTTTTAATCTCCATCTTTAATCCGCATCGAAATTCGTAAAGTTTTCTTCGGTATACCGAAGCAAAGTTCAATTGCAATTATTTTTGGTAAAAAAATACGCTAATGTTTAGGAAAACCATATATATGAATATTATTTACCAATATATATGAATATTCTTTATTAAAGTTTGCATGCCATCCTTATTTAATCACAATTATACTGACATGTAATTACCGAAAAAGGCTTCTCGCCCCGCTTTATAAATAAAGCCATGACAGGATACAAACACACCAAAATGGAGGTCAACACAAAGGAAACAAGTTTAAAAATAAGAAAGGGAAAATATACCCGTTGGGGGCAACAACAAAACATGCCCGCAAAAGAACATAGCAGGGTCCCAAGGCGGGTAGATGATCATAAGTAATTCGGACGCAACCTCCTTATGTTTCCTTGTGAGATCGTCGAGGGTCGTCTTGTCCCGCCACTTAGGGAGAGGTTTCCATAGCTGAAAAAATTCACACAATTTGTAAATTGCATCGGTGGCCTCATATGGGTATATATGTTCAATGACAAGTTTATTTCTATCACACCGCATGGTCCAAGCCAAGGTTCCAAAATTCACCCGCAACCTTCTGTGGACCTGCCTCTAGCAATTTGCCATGAGTTGATGCCAATCACGGAAGTTGGTTGGGTGCTAACTATTGCCCCAAACCTCCCTAAAGCAACTCCACATGAATTGGGCCGACACACAGTAGAAGAAAATGTGGTTCAGGTCCTCGTCTACCCCACACAGCGGGCACTGCCATTCCCAGGGCCGTTCTACCTGAGCACTTGGTCACCCAAGGGAAATCTACCCCTAGTAAGCTGCCACAAGAATATTTTGATCCAAGGCAGCAGATGCACCTTCCAAAGTTCAGTCAACTTGTCAGGCCCAAATCCCGCCATAAGGCGATTATATAATGACTTAGTTGAGAAGTTGTTCGAGGGCCCCAATTTCCATGATGTGATATTCGGAGCCGCAGACAAGGTAACACTTATCACACTGGAGGAGAGCGCTAACCATTCGGTGGATTCAAGGGGACCGAAAGAGCGACGGAATGAGAGGTTCCTCCCCGCATCCGCAACCGCCAAGGTCACCAAGATAGAAGGTTGATCCGGAATGGCGAAGAGCACCGGGAACTGAACAAGGAGTGGTCGATCTTCAAGCTAAACTATTCAACCAAAAATGGGTGTCCATTCCTCTCTCGACCATCACCAAATCCCCAGACGGAGAACCGGTTTGATAGACTGAATGGCTTACCAAAATTATGAGCCTCTGGTCATGGTGCAAAGGGCGAAAGACCGCCCCTTAAGATATTTGGAGATCTCTCATACCGACCATCGAGTCACTAACCGATTCACCAAGGTACCAAATAGGGAATGACCCTGGGAAGCAATTTAGGAGGTTGGCATGGAGGATCACTTCTGCTTAGAATAACACAGTACCATCACGTCACTTTTGGCGAAATAAATCGTCAAACCCGACATCTCTTGGAAGCAAATATGAAGGAACTTCATGTTGGGGAACGTAGTAATTTCAAAAAATTTCCTACGTACATGCAGGGTCATGGTGATGCATAGCAACAAGAGGGGAGAGTGTTGTCTACGTACCCTCGTAGACCGTTCGCGGAAGCGTTATATCAACGCGGTTAACGTAGTCGTACGTCTTCACGATCCAACTGATCCAAGTACCGAAAGCACGACACCTCCGAGTTCTGCACACGTTCGGCTCGGTGACGTCCTCGCCTTCTCGATCCAGCAAGAGGGGCGAAGTAGTAGATGAGTTCCAGCAGCACGACGGCATGGTGACGGTGTTGGTGAAGAACAATCTCCGCAGGGCTTCGCCTAAGCACTACGAAAACTATGACGGAGGACAAACTAGAGGGGACGGGGTTGCCGGCACATGGCTTGGTGTTTTTTGATGTGTCTTGGGTGCTAGCCCTACCCCTCTATTTATATGTTGAGCCCTGGGGTCGAAACTTGGAGTAAAAACCTCCACAAAGTCGGTTTCACCTGAAAGGCAAGAGTCCTTCTCGGACTCCAGGGCCAGACGCCCGGGTTCCCGGCGTCTGGACCCAGACGCCAGGGACCCTGGCGTCTGGCCCCTGGACTCCGCAAAACTTCCTTTTGCGCTTTCCAAAAACCTTGTGGGCTTTCCCCTTTGCCCAAATAAAGTGTTCTCGTACCCAAATATTTCGAGAAACATCCGGAACCCCTTCCGATGAATTCCGGAACCCTTCCGGTGACCAAACACTATTATCCCATATATCAAACTTTATCTCCGGATCATTCTGGAGTTCCTCGTCATGTCCGTGATCTCATCCCGGACTCCAAATATTCGGTCACCAACATACATAACTCATATAGTACTATATCGTCAACTAACGTTAAGCGTGTGGACCCTACGGGTTCAAGAACTATGTAGACATGACCGAGACACCTCTCTGGTCAATAACCAATAGCGGGACCTGGATGCCCATATTGGCTCCTACATATTCTACGAAGATCTTTATCGGTCAGACCGCATAACAACATACGTTGTTCCCTTTGTCATCGGTATGTTACTTGTCTCGAGATTCGATCGTCGGTATCTCAATACCTAGTTCAATCTCGTTACCAGCAAGTCTCTTTACTCGTTCGTAATACATCATCCCGCAACTAACTCATTAGTTGCAATGCTTGCAAGGCTTATAGTGATGTGCATTACCGAGTGGGCCCAGAGATACCTCTCCGACAATCGGAGTGACAAATCCTAATCTCGAAATACGCCAACCCAACAAGTACCTTTAGAGACACCTGTAGAGCACCTTTATAATCACCCAGTTACGTTGTGATGTTTGGTGGCACACAAAGTGTTCCTCCGGCAAACGGGAGTTGCATAATCTCATAGTCATATGAACATGTATAAGTCATGAAGAAAGCAATAACAACAAACTAAACTATCAAGTGCTAAGCTAACGAAATGGGTCAAGTCAATCACATCATTCTCCTAATGATGTGATCCGTTAATCAAATGACAACTCATGTCTATGGTTAGCAAACTTAACCATCTTTGATCAACGAGCTAGTCAAGTAGAGGCATACTAGTGACACTCTGTTTGTCTATGTATTCACACATGTATTATGTTTCTGGTTAATACAATTCTAGCATGAATAATAAACATTTATCATGAAATAAGGAAATAAATAATAACTTTATTATTGCCTGTAGGGCATATTTCCTTCAGTCTTCCACTTGCACTAGAGTCAATAATCTAAATCAGATCGCCATGTGATTTAACACTAATAGTTCACATTACCATGGGATTAACACCCATAGTTCACATCACCATGTGACCAACACTCAAAGGGTTTACTAGAGTCAATAGTATAGTTCACATCGCCATGTGATTAACACCCAAAGAGTACTAAGGTGTGATCATGTTTTGCTTGTGAGAGAAGTTTAGTCAACGGGTCTGCCACATTCAAGATCCGTATGTATTTTGCAAATTTCTATGTCAACAATGCTCTGCACGGAGCTACTCTAGCTAATTGCTCCCACTTTGAATATGTATCTAGATCAAGACTTAGAGTCATCCAGATCGGTGTCAAAGCTTGAATCGACGTAACTCTTTACGACGAACCTTTTGTCACCTCCATAATCGAGAAACATATCCTTATTCTACTAAGGATAATTTTGACCGCTGTCCAGTGATCTACTCCTAGATCACTATTGTACTCCCTTGCCAAAAATAGTGTAGGGTATACAATAGATGTGGTACACAACATGGCATACTTTATAGAATCTATGGCTGAGGCATAGGGAATGACTTTCATTCTCTTTCTATCTTCTGCCGTGGTCGGACTTTGAGTCTTACTCAATTTCACACCTTGTAACACAGGCAAGAACTCTTTCTTTGACTGTTCCATTTTGAACTACTACAAAATCTTGTCAAGGTATGTACTCATTGAAAAAACTTATCAAGCGTCTTGATCTATCTCTATAGATCTTATGTAAGCAGCTTCACCAAGGTTTTTCTTTGAAAAACTCCTTTCAAACACTCCTTTATGCTTTGCAGAATAATTCTATATTATTTCCGATCAACAATATGTCATTCACATATACTTATCAGAAATGCTGTAGTGCTCCCACTCACTTTCTTGTAAATATAGGCTTCACCGCAAGTCTGTATAAAACTATATGCTTTGATCAACTTATCAAAGCGTATATTCCAACTCCGAGATGCTTGCATATTTTGTTAGCACCTTTAGGATTGACAAAACCTTCTGGTTGCATCATATACAACTCTTTCTTTAATAAATCCATTAAGGAATGCAGTTTTGTTTATCCATTTGCCAGATTTCATAAAATGCGACAATTGTTAACATGATTCGGACATACTTAAGCATAGATACGAGTGAGAAACTCTCATCGTAGTCAACACCTGGAACTTGTCGGAAACCTTCTTGCGACAATTCTAGCTTTGTAGATAGTAACACTACTATTAGCGTCCGTCTTCCTCTTGAAGATCCATTTAATATCAATGGCTCGCCAATCATTGGGCAAGTCAATCAAAGTCCATTCTTTGTTCTCATACATGGATCTCATCTCAGATTTCATGGCCTCAAGCCATTTTGTGGAATCTGGGCTCATCATTGCTTCCTCATAGTTCGTAGGTTCGTCATGGTCAAGTAATATGACCTCTAAAACAGGATTACCATACCGCTCTGGTGTGGATCTCACTCTGGTTTACTTACGAGGTTCGGTAGTAACTTGATCTGAAGTTATATGATCATCATCATTAGCTTCCTCACTAATTGGTGTAGTAGTCACAGGAAAAGATTTCTGTGATGAACTACTTTCCAATAAGGGAGCAGGTACAGTTACCTCATCAAGTTCTACTTTCCTCCCACTCACTTCTTTCGAGAGAAATTCCTTCTCTAGAAAGGATCCATTCTCAACAATGAATATATTGCCTTCGGATCTATGATAGAAGGTGTACCCAACATTTTCTTTTGGGTATCCTATGAATACACACTTCTCCGATTTGGCTTTGAGCTTATCAGGTTGAAACTTTTTCACATAAGCATTGCAACCTCAAACTTTAAGAAACGACAACTTAGGTTTCTTGCCAAACCATAGTTCATACGGTGTTGTCTCAACGGATTTAGATGGTGCCCTATTTAACGTGAATGTAGCTGTCTCTAATGCATAACTCCAAAACGATAGTGGTAAATCAGTAAGAGACATCATAGATCGCACCATATCTAGTAAAGTACGATTACTACGTTTGGACACACCATTACGCTGTGGTGTTCCGGGTGGCGTGAGTTGCGAAACTATTCCGCATTGTTTCAAATGTAGACCAAACTCGTAACTCAAATATTCTCCTCCACGATCAGATCGTAGAAACTTTATTTTCTTGTTACAATGATTTTCAACTTCACTCTGAAATTCTTTGAACGTTTCAGACTTATGTTTCATTAAGTAGATATACTTATATCTGCTCAAATCATCTGTGAAGATCAGAAAATAATGATGCCTGTCGCGAGCCTCAATATTCATCGGGCCACATACATCAGCATGTATGATTTCCAACAAATATGTTGCTCGTTCCATTGTTCCGGAGAACGGAGTCTTGGTCATCTTGCCCATGAGGCATGGTTCGCAAGCAACAACTAATTCATAATAAAGTGATTCCAAAAGCCCATCAGCATGGATTTTCTTCATGCGCTTTACACCAATATGACCTAAACGGTAGTGCCACAAATAAGTTGCACTATCATTATTAACTTTGCATCTTTTGGCTTCAATATTATGAAAATGTGTATCACCACGATTGAGATCCAACAAACCATTTTCATTGGGTGTATGACCATAGAAGGTTTTATTCATGTAAACAGAACAACAATTATTCTCTAACTTACATGAATAACCGTTTTGCAATAAACTTGATCCAATCATATTCATGCTCAACGCAAACACTAAATAACATTTATTTTAGGTTTAACACTAATCCCCAAAGTATAGGGAGTGTGCGATGATGATCATATCAATTTTGGAACCATTTCCAATACACATCGTCACTTCACCCTTAACTAGTCTCTGTTCATTCTGCAACTCCTATTTCGAGTTACTATTCTTAGCAACTGAACTAGTATCAAATACTGAGGGGTTGCTATAAACACTAGTAAAGTACAATCAATAACATGTATATCAAATATACCTATGTTCACTTTGCCATCCTTCTTATCTGCCAATTACTTGGGTAGTTCCGCTTCTAGTGACCAGTTCCTTTGCAGTAGAATCACTCAGTTTCAGGCTTAGGTCTAGACTTGGGTTTTTTCACTTGAGCAGCAACTTGCTTGCCGTTCTTCTTGAAGTTCCCCTTTCTTCCCTTTGTCCCTTTACTTGAAACTAGTGGTTTTTGTTTACCATCAACACTTGATGTTTTTCTTGATTTCTACCTTCGTCGATTTCAGCATCACGAAGAGCTTGGGAATCGTTTCCGTTATCCCTTGCATATTATAGTTCATCACGAAGTTCTACTAACTTGGTGATGGTGACTAGAGAATTCTGTCAATCACTATTTTATCTAGAAGATTAACTCCCACTTGATTCAAGTGATTGTAGTACCTGGACAATCTGAGCACATGCTCACTGCTTGAGCTATTCTCCTCCATCTTTTAGCTATAGAACTTGTTGGAGACTTCATATCTCTCAACTCGGGTATTTGCTTGAAATATTAACTTCAACTCCTGGAACATCTCATATGGTCCATGACGTTCAAAACGTATTTGAAGTCCCGATTCTAAGCCGTTTAAGCATGGTGCACTAAACTATCAAGTAGTCATCATATTGAGCTAGCCAAACGTTCATAACATTTGCATCTGCTCTTGCAATAGGTTTGTCACCTAGCGGTGCATCAAGGACATAATTCTTCTATGCAGCAATGAGGATAAACCTCAGATCACGGATCCAATCCGCATCATTGCTACTAATATCTTTAAACTTAGTTTTCTCTAGGAACATATCAAAATAAAACAGGGGAGCTAAACGCGAGCTATTGATCTACAACATAGATATGCTAATACTACCAGGACTAAGTTCATGATAAATTTAAGTTCAATTAATCATATTACTCAAGAAATCCCACTTAGATAGATATCCCTCTAATCCTCTAAGTGGTCACGTGATCCAAATCAACTAAACCATAACCGATCATCACGTGAAATGGAGTAGCTTTCAATGGTGAACATCACTATGTTGATCATATCTACTATATGATTCACGCTCGACCTTTCGGTCTCAGTGTTCCGAGGCCTATATGCATATGCTAGGCTCGTCAAGTTTAACCTGAGTATTCTGCGTGTGCAAAACTGGCTTGCACCCGAGCTTATTACACCCGATCATGATGTGGTGTCTGGGCACGACGAACTTTGGCAACAGTGCATACTCAGGGAGAACACTTTTATCTTGAAATTTAGTGAGAGACCATCTTATAATGCTACCGTCAACCAAAGCAAGATAAGATGCATAAAAGATAAACATCACATGCAATCAATATAAGTGATATGATATGGCCATCATCATCTTGTGCTTGTGATTGATACGTCTCCAACGTATCTATAATTTTTGATTGCTCCATGCTATATTATCTACTGTTTTGGACTATATTGTGCTTTATTTTCCACTTTTATATTATTTTTGGGACTAACCTATTAACTGGAGGCCCAGCCCAGAATTGCTATTTTTTTGCCTATTTTAGTGTTTCGAAGAAACGGAATATCAAACGGAGTCCAAACGGAATGAAACCTTCGGGAACGTGATTTCCTCACCGAACGTGATCCAGGAGACTTGGACCCTACGCCAAGGCATCAGAGAGGCGGTCACGAGGGTGGGGGGCGCGCGCCCCCTACCTCATGGGCCCCTCGATGCTCCACCGACGTACTTCTTCCTCCTATATATACATACGTACCCCCAAACGATCAGGAATGGAGCCAAAAACCTAATTCCACCGCCGCAACTTTCTGTATCCAGGAGATCCCATCTTGGGGCCTGTTCCAGAGCTCCGCCGGAGAGGGCCGTCATCACGGAGGGCTTCTACATCATCATAGCCTCTCCGATGAAGTGTGAGTAGTTTACCTCAGACCTTCGGGTCCATAGTTAGTAGCTAGATGGCTTCTTCTCTCTTTTTGAATCTCAATACAAAGTTCTCCCCCTCTCTTGTGGAGATCTATTCGATGTAATCTTATTTTTGCGGTGTGTTTGTTGAGACCGATGAATTGTGGGTTTATGATCAAGTCTATCTATGAATAATATTTGAATCTTCTCTGAATTCTTTTATGTATGATTGATTATCTTTGCAAGTCTCTTCGAATTATCCGTTTGGTTTGGCCAACTAGATTGGTAGTTCTTGCCATGGGAGAAGTGCTTAGCTTTGTGTTCGATCTTGCAGTGTCCTTTCCCAGTGACAAAAGGGGCAGCAAGGCACGTATTGCATCGTTGCCATCGAGGATAACAAGATGGGGTTTATTTCATATTGCATGAATTTATCTCTCTACATCATGTCATCTTGCTTAAGGCGTTACTCTGTTTTTAACTTAATACTCTAGATGCATGCTGGATAGCGGTCGATGAGTGGAGTAATAGTAGTAGATGCAGAATCGTTTCGGTCTACTTGTCACGGACGTGATGCCTATATACATGATCATGCCTAGATATTCTCATAACTATGCTCAATTCTGTCAATTTGTTCACCCACCGTAGAATACTTATGCTCTTGAGAGAAGTCACTAGTGAAACCTATGGCCCCCGGGCCTATTCTCATCATATAAATCTCCATCACTTTAATCTTGCTTTGCTTTTTTACTTTGCCTTTACTTTTTATTTCGCATATTTATACCAAAAATACCAAAAATATTATATCTATCAGATCTCACTCTCGTAAGTGACCTGAAGGGATTGACAACCCCTAATCGCGTTGGTTGCGAGTAGCTATCGTTTTGTGCAGGTACGAGGGACTTGAGCGTGGCCTCCTACTGGATTGATACCTTGGTTCTCAAAAACTGAGGGAAATACTTACGCTACTTTGCTGCATCATCCCTTCCTCTTCGGGGAAAACCAACGCAAGCTCAAGAGGTAGCAAGAAGGATTTCTGGCGCCGTTGCTGGGGAGTCTACGCAAAAAGTCAACATACCAAGTACCCATCACAATCCCTATCTCTCGCATTACATTATTTGCCATTTTCCTCTCGTTTTCCTCTCCCCCACTTCACCCTTGCCGTTTTATTCGCCCTCTCTCTCTATCCTCCCTTTCTATTTGCCTCTTTTGCCCGCTTGCCTTTTTGTTTGCTCATGTGTTAGATTGCTTGTTTGTCGTGATGGCTCAAGATACTACCAAATTGTGTGACTTCACCAATACCAATAATAATGATTTCCTTAGCACTCCGATTGCTCCTCTTACCGATGGTGAATCTTGTGAAATTAATACTGCTTTGTTGAATCTTGTTATGAAAGATCAATTCGCCGGCCTTCCTAGTGAAGATGTCACTACTTATCTGAATAGCTTCATTGATTTATGTGATATGCAAAAGAAAAAAGATGTCAATAATGATGTCGTTAAATTGAAGATATTTCCTTTTTCGCTTAGAGATCGTGCTAAATCTTGGTTTTCGTCTTTGCCTAAAAATAGTATTGATTCTTGGAACAAGTGCAAAGATGCTTTTATCTCTAAGTATTTCCCTCCCGCTAAGATCATCTCTCTTAGAAACGATATTATAAACTTTAAGAAACTTGATCATGAACATGTTGCATAAGATTGGGAGAGAATGAAATTAATGATACGTAATTGCCCTACTCATGGTTTGAATTTGTGGATGATTATACAAAAATTTTATGCAGGATTGAATTTTGCTTCTAAAAATCTTTTAGATTCAGCCACGGGAGGCACATTTATGGAAATCACTTTAGGAGATGCTTCTAAACTCCTAGATAATATTATGGTTAATTATTCTCAATGGCATACTGAAAGATCTTCTAATAAAAAAGTCCATGCGATAGAAGAAATCAATGTTTTGAGTGGAAAGATGGATGAACTTATGAAATTATTTGCTACTAAGAGTGTTTCTTCTGATCCTAATGATATGCCTTTGTCTACTTTGATTGAGAATAACAATGAATCTATGGATGTGAATTTTGTTTGTAGGAATAATTTTGGTAACAACGCTTATAGAGGGAATTTTAATCCTAGGCCATATCCTAGTAATCCTTCTAATAATTATGGGAATTCCTACAACAACTCTTATGGAAATTATAATAAGATGCCCTCTGAATTTGAGAATAGTGTTAAAGAGTTTATGAATTCACAAAAGAATTTTAATGCTTTGCTTGAAGAGAAATTGCTTAAAGTTGATGATTTGGCTAGGAACGTTGATAGAATTTCTCTTGAGATTGATTCTTTAAAGATTAGATCTATTCCTCCTAAGCATGATATCAATGAGTCTCTTAAAGCCATGAGAATTTCCATTGATGAGTGCAAGGAAAGAACCGCTAGGATGTGTGCTTCCAAAGATGCCTTTATTAAAGCGTGTTCTTCCAATTCCTATGAAAATCAAGATGAAGATCTAAAAGTTATTGATGTGTCCTCTATTAAATCTTTGTTTTGCAATATGAATCTTGATGAAACTGAATGTGATCTTCCTTTACCTAGAAGGCGTTCTAAAAATTCGGAGTGTTTAGATCTTTATGATGAAATTGATGAAAGTGGGATTGAAAGAAATAAAAATCTTGATGGTGCTAAACCCACTATATTGGATTTCAAGGAATTTAATTATGAAAGTTGTTCTTTAATTGATTGTATTTCCTTATTGCAATCCGTGCTAAATTCTCCACATGCTTATAGTCAACATAAAGCCTTCACCGAACATACTGTTGATGCCTTGATGCAATCTTATGAAGAAAAACTTGAGTTGAAAGTTTCTATCCCTAGAAAACTCTATGATGAGTGGGAACCAACTATTAAAATTAAAATTAAAGATCATGAGTTTTATGCTTTGTTTGATTTGGGTGCTAGTGTCTCTACTATTCCCAAGACTTTGTGTGATTTGCTGGATTTCCGTAATTTTAATGATTGCTCTCTAAACTTGCATCTTGCGGATTCCACTATTAAGAAACCTATGGGAAGGATTAATGATGTTCTTATTGTTGCAAATAGAAATTATGTGCCCGTAGATTTCATTGTTCTTGATATAGATTGCAATCCTTCTTGCCCTATTATTCTTGGTAAACCTTTCCTTAGAACGGTTGGTGCGATTATTGATATGAAGGAAGGGAATATTAGATTTCAATTTCCATTAAAAAGGGCATGGAACACTTTCCAAGAAAGAAAATAAAATTACAATATGAAACTATCATGAGAGCCACTTATGGATTGCCTACCAAAGATGGCAATACCTAGATCTATCCTCGCTTTTATGCCTAGCTAGGGGCGTTAAACGACATCGCTTGTTGGGAGGCAACCCAATTTTATTTTTATTCCTTGCTTTTTGCTCCTGCTTAGTAATAAATAAATTATTTAGACTCTGTTTTGGTTGTGTTTTTTGTGTTTAATTAGTGTTTGTGCCAAGTAGAACTGTTGGGAAGACTTGGGGAAAGTCTTGTTGAACTTGCTGTAAAAAACAGAAACTTTAGCGCTCACGAGAACTGCTGTCATTTTATTTGAAGAGTGATATTTAGTTAATTCTTTTTGCAGATGATTAGTAGATAAATTCCTCACGTCCAGAAATTTATTTTAGAATTTTTGGGGTTCCAGATCTTGTGCTAGCTACAGATTACTACAGACTGTTCTGTTTTTGACAGATTCTGTTTTTCGTGTGTTGATTGCTTATTTTGATGAATCTATGGTTAGTAAAATAGTTTATAATCCATAGAGAAGTTGGAATACAGTAGGTTTAACACCAATATAAATAAAGAATGAGTTCATTACAGTACCTTGAAGTGGTCTTTTGTTTTCTTTCGCTAACGGAGCTCACGAGTTTTCTAATTTAAGTTTTGTGTTGTGAAGTTTTCAAGTATTGGGTGAATTCTTGTGATGGATTATGGAACAAGGAGTGGCAAGAGCCTAAGCTTGGGTATTCCCCGGAAGGCATCCCCTCTTTCGCCCACTTCCATCGGTAATTTACTTGGAGCTATATTTTTATTCACCAACATGATATGTGTTTTGCTTGGAGCGTCTTGTATTATTTGTGTCTTTGTGTCTTAGTATGCCACAATCATCCTTTCTGTACACCTTTTGAGAGAGCCATACATGAATTAAAATTTGATAGAATACTCTATGTGCTTCACTTATATCTTTTGAGCTATGTAGTTTTGCTCTATATGCTTCACTTATATCTTTTGAGCGTTATAATTTTGCTCTATGTGCTTCACTTAGATCTTTTAGAGCACGGTGGTGGATTTGTTTTAAAGAAACTATTGATCTCTCATGCTTCACTTAAATTATTTTGAGAGTCCCTTAATATCATGGTAATTTGCTTAATAATAATATGCTTGGTATTCAAGATTTGTGAAACTTTCTTTTGAGTGTGTTGAATACTAAGAAAAGATTGAAGCATGATAATTGTTTTGAGATATGGAGGTGACAATATTAAAGTCATGCTAGTTGAGTAGTTGTGAATTTAAAGAATACTTGTGTTAAAGTTTGTGATTCCCGTAGCATGCATGTATGGTGAACCGTTGTGTGATGAAGTCGGAGCATGATTTATTTATTGATTGTCTTCCTTATGAGTGGCGGTCGGGGACGAGCGATGGTCTTTTCCTACCAATCTATCCCCCTAGGAGAATGCGCGTAATACTTTGCTTTGATAACTTCTAGATTTTTGCAATAAGTATATGAGTTCTTTATGACTGATGTTGAGTCCATGGATTATACGCACTCTCACCCTTCCACCTTTGCTAGCCTCTCTAATACCGCACACTTTTCGCCGGTATCATACACCTACCATATACCTTCCTTAAAACAGCCACCATACCTACCTATTATGACATTTCCATAGCCATTCCGAGATATATTGCCATGCAACTTTCCACTGTTCCATTTATTATGACACACTCCATCATTGTCATATTGCATATTCCGGTACACCGCCGGAGGCATTCATATAGAGTCATATTTTGTTCTAAGTATTGAGTTGTAATTGTTGAGTTGTAATAAAAATAAAAGTGTGATGATCATCATTATTAGAGCATTGTCCCAGTGAGGAAAGAATGATGGAGACTATGATTCCACCATAAGTCGGGATGAGACTCCGGATGAAAAATAAAATAAATAAAAAAAGAGGCCAAAGAAGCCCAAATAAAAAGAGGCCATAAAAAAAGAGAAAAGTCCCAAATAATAAAAAAATGAGAGAAAAAGAGAGAAGGGACAATGTTACTATCCTTTTACCACACTTGTGCTTCAAAGTAGCACCATGATCTTCATAGTAGAGAGTCTCTCATGTTATCACTTTCATATACTAGTGGGAATTTTACATTATAAGAACTTGGCTTGTATATTCCAGTGATGGGCTTCCTCAAATTGCCCTAGGTCTTCATGAGCAAGCAAGTTGGATGCACATCCACTTAATTTCTTTTTGAGATTTCATATACTTATAGCTCTAGTGCATCTGTTGCATGGCAATCCCTACTCACTGACATTGATATCTATTGATGGGCATCTCCATAGCCCGTTGATACGCCTAGTTGATGTGAGACTATCTTATCCTTTTTGTCTTCTCCACATCCACCATTCTATTCCACCTATAGTGCTATATCCATGGCTCACGCTCATGTATTGCGTGAAGATTGAAATAGTTTTGAAAAAGTTAGAGTATGAAACAATTGCTTGGCTCGTCATCGGGGTTGTGCATGATTTAAATACTTTGTGTGGTGAAGATAGAGCATAGCCAGACTATATGATTTTGTAGGGATAACTTTCTTTGGCCATGTTATTTTGAGAAGACATAATTGCTTTGTTACTATGCTTGAAGTATTATTATTTTTATGTCAATATAAACTTTTGTCTTGAATCTTTCGAATCTGAATATTCATATCACAATTAAGAAGATTTGCATTGAAATTATGCCAAGTAGCACTCCGCATAAAAAATTCTCTTTTTATCATTTACCTACTCGAGGACGAGCAGGAATTAAGCTTGGGGATGCCTGATACGTCTCCAACGTATCTATAATTTTTGATTGCTCCATGCTATATTATCTACTGTTTTGGACTATATTGGGCTTTATTTTCCACTTTTATATTATTTTTGGGACTAACCTATTAACCGGAGGCCCAGCCCAGAATTGCTGTTCTTTTGCCTATTTCAGTGTTTCGAAGAAACGGAATATCAAACGGAGTCCAAACGGAATGAAACCTCCGGGAACATGATTTTCTCACCGAACGTGATCCAGGAGACTTGGACCCTACGCCAAGGCATCAGAGAGGCGGTCACGAGGGTGGGGGGCGCGCCCCCCTAGGGCGCGCCCCCTGCCTCGTGGGCCCCTCGATGCTCAACCGACGTACTTCTTCCTCCTATATATACATATGTACCCCCAAACGAACAGGAACGGAGCCAAAAACCTAATTCCACCGCCGCAACTTTCTGTATCCACGAGATCCCATCTTGGGGCCTGTTCCGGAGCTCCGTCGGAGAGGGCCGTCATCACGGAGGGCTTCTACATCATCATAGCCTCTCCGATGAAGTGTGAGTAGTTTACCTCAGACCTTCGGGTCCATAGTTAGTAGCTAGATGGCTTCTTCTCTCTTTTTGAATCTCAATACAAAGTTCTCCCCCTCTTGTGGAGATCTATTCGATGTAATCTTCTTTTTGCGGTTTGTTTGTTGAGACCGATGAATTGTGGGTTTATGATCAAGTCCATCTATGAATAATAGTTGAATCTTCTCTGAATTCTTTTATGTATGATTGGTTATCTTTGCAAGTCTCTTCGAATTATCCGTTTGGTTTAGCCAACTAGATTGGTAGTTCTTGCCATGGGAGAAGTGCTTAGCTTTGGGTTCGATCTTGCGGTGTCCTTTCCCAGTGACAGAAGGGGCAGCAAGGCACGTATTGCATCGTTGCTATCGAGGATAACAAGATGGGGTTTATTTCATATTGCATGAATTTATCTCTCTACATCATGTCATCTTGCTTAAGGCGTTACTATGTTTTAACTTAATACTCTAGATGCATGCTGGATAGCGGTCGATGAGTGGAGTAATAGTAGTAGATGCAGAATCATTTCGGTTTACTTGTCACGGACGTGATGCCTATATACATGATCATGCCTAGATATTCTCATAACTATGCTCAATTCTGTCAATTGCTCAACAATAATTTGTTCACCCACCGTAGAATACTTATGCTCTTGAGAGAAGTCACTAGTGAAACCTATGGCCCCCGGGATCTATTCTCATCATATCAATCTCCATCACTTTAATCTTGCTTTGCTTTTTTACTTTGCCTTTACTTTTTATTTTGCATCTTTATACCAAAAATACCAAAAATATTATATCTATCAGATCTCACTCTCGTAAGTGACCGTGAAGGGATTGACAACCCCTAATCACGTTGGTTGCGAGTAGCTATCATTTTGTGCAGGTACGAGGGACTTGAGCGTGGCCTCCTACTGGATTGATACCTTGGTTCTCAAAAACTGAGGGAAATACTTACACTACTTTGCTGCATCATCCCTTCCTCTTTGGGGAAAACCAACGCAAGCTCAAGAGGTAGTAGTGATCTCCATCTCTGAAGCACCACCATGATCACCATCGTCACCGGCGCGACACCTTGATCTCCATCATAGCATCATTGTCGTCTCGCCAATCTTATGCTTCTACGACTATCGCTACTGCTTAGTGATAAAGTAAAGCATCACAGGGCGATTGCATTGCATACAATAAAGCGACAACCATATGGCTCCCGCCAGTTGCCGATAACTCGGTTACAAAACATGAACATCTCATACAATAAAATTTAGCATCATGTCTTGACCATATCACATCACAACATGCCTTGCAAAAACAAGTTAGACGTCCTCTACTTTGTTGTTGCAAGTTTTACGTGGCTGCTACTAGGCTTAGCAAGAACCGTTCTTACCTACGCATCAAAACCACAATGATAGTTCGTCAAGTTGGTTTTGTTTTAACCTTTGCAAGGACCGGGCATAGCCACACTCGGTTCAACTAAAGTTGGAGAAACTGACACCCGCCAGTCACCTGTGTGCAAAGCACGTTGGTAGAACCAGTCTCGGGTAAGCGTATGCGTAATGTTGGTCCAGGCCGCTTTATCCAACAATACCACCGAACCAAAGTATGACATGCTGGTAAGTAGTATGACTTATATCGCCCACAACTCACTTGTGTTCTACTCGTGCATATGACATCTACGCATAAAACCTAGCTCGGATGCCACTGTTGGGGAGCGTAGTAATTTCAAAAAAATTCCTACGCACACGCAGGATCATGGTGATGCATAGCAACAAGAGGGGAGAGTGTTGTCTACGTACCCTCGTAGACCGTTCGCGGAAGCGTTATATCAACGTGGTTGATGTAGTCATACGTCTTCACGATCTGACCGATCCAAGTACCGAAACCACGGCACCTCCGAGTTCTACACACATTCGGCTCGGTGACGTCCTCGCCTTCTCGATCCAGCAAGAGGGGCGAAGTAGTAGATGAGTTCCCGCAGCACGACGGCGTGGTGACAGTGTTGGTGAAGAACAATCTCCGCAGGGCTTCGCCTAAGCACTACGAAAACTATGACGGAGGACAAACTAGAGGGGACGGGGTTGCCGGCACATGGCTTGGTGTTTCTTGATGTGTCTTGGGTGCTAGCCCTACCCCTCTATTTATATATTGAGCCTTGGGGTCGAAACTTGGAGTAAAATCCTCCACAAAGTCGGTTTCACCCGAAACGCAAGAGTCCTTCTCGGACTCCAGGGCCAGATGCCAGGGTTCTCGGCGTCTGGACCCAGACGCCAGGGACCCTGGCGTCTGGCCCCTGGACTCTGCAAAACTTCCTTTTGCGCTTTCCAAAAACCTTGTGGGCTTTCCCCTTTGGCCCAAATAAAGTGTTCTCGTACCACTAGTAGATAAAGGGCCTTTAGTCCCGGTTCTGGAACCGGGACTAAAGGGTCGTTACTAAATCCTCCCCCTTTAGTCCCGGTTCTTATACGAACCGGGACTAAAGGCCCTCCACGTGGCCGCTGCCTGGAGGTCCACCTTTAGTCCCGGTTGGTAACACCAACAGGTACTAAAGGAAATTTTATGATTTTTTTTGAAATTATTTTTGAATTTTTTTATTTTCAAATTTCTGAAATATTTTAACCTCTAATCTCTAATCACCCCTCATCACTGCTCAATTTAACCTCTAATCTCTAATCACCCCTCATCATTCCAAATCATCTAACTTCCCGGACGGTCATCCATCCTCTCACTACTCCAGCATGAGCACGCTTAACTTCCGGGTTCTATTCTCCCTCGTTTCCAAGTCTGCACTTGTTGTTTTCCTGACAATAGTAAAATGTCAATCCTATTAACCCTCAGGAATTTAGCTTGAGCATGAAGTCACACATTTTACTGTTTGAGTTTGAAACTATTGTTCTAAAAAACAATAATTATTTAGTAACAATAATATTTCTTGAATAAGTAGTTTGACCACAGTTTGACCATAGTTTGACCAGATTTAACCAAAATTCAAAAAACTGAAATAATTATTTAGTAACACTAATATTTCTTGAATAAGTAGTTTGACCATTGTTTGACCACAGTTTGACCATATTTGACCAAAATTCAAAAAAACTGAAATAATTATTTAGTAACACTAATATTCTTTAATAATTATTTAGCAACACTAATACTTCTTGAATAAGTAGTTTGACCAGATTTAACGAAAATACAAAAAAAACTGAAATTTGAGCATAACTTTTTTTCCTTTTAGAATTTGAGGATTCTAAAAATTTGCAAACAAGCCATAGGCTGTCAAAATCATATGCGGATTTTTGTGTTGAACATTTTGATATATTATACGTTTTTTTCCGACATCGTATGCAAAAGTTATAGCCGTTTTATGTTTTCCCTGCACTTTTGCAAAACATGTCCAAATTTAAGTTTTTAAATTTTCCTAACTAGTAGATGTAGTAATATAACTACCTCTCGAAGGATTTTATTTTTTGAAGTTTTTATCATTTTCTTTTGATTTTTTCAAAACAAAAAAGGCCATCCACTACGGGGGTGGGGTAGAGTTTGAAAATGGGACCTTTAGACCTGGTTTGAGACACAAACCGGGACTAAAGGGCATCGCACCCTTTAGTCCCGGTTCGTGTCTCAAACCGGGACTAAAGGTCTAATCTTTAGTCACGGTTTGAGACACAAACCGGGACTAAAGGGCATCGCACCCTTTAGTCTCGGTTCGTGTCTTAAACCGGGACTAAAGGGCTCAGGTGAACCGGGACTAATGCCTTAGCCGCACGAACCGGGACCAATGCTCACATTAGTCTTAGTTCGTGATTGAACCGGGACTAATGTGAATATTGCCCTGTGACCAAAGCCCTGTTTTCTACTAGTGTACCCAAACATTTCGAGAAACATCCGGAACCCCTTCCGGTGAATTCCGGAACCCTTCCGGTGACCAAACACTACTATCCCATATATCAAACTTTATCTCCGGACCATTCCGGAGTTCCTCGTCATGTCTGTGATCTCTTCCCGGACTCCGAACAACATTTGGTCACCAACATACATAACTCATATAGTACTATATCGTCAACGAACGTTAAGCGTGCGCACCCTACGGGTTCGAGAACTATGTAGACATGACCGAGACACCTCTCTGGTCAATACCCAATAGCGGGACCTGGATGCCCATATTGGCTTCTACATATTCTACGAAGATCTTTATCGGTCAGACCGCATAACAACATATGTTGTTCCCTTTGTCATCGGTATGTTACTTGCCTCGAGATTTGATCGTCGGTATCTCAATACCTAGTTCAATCTCGTTACTAGCAAGTCTCTTTACTCGTTCTGTAATACATCATCCCGCAACTAACTCATTAGTTGCAATGCATGCTTGCAAGGCTTATAGTGATGTGCATTGCCGAGTGGGCCCAGAGATACCTCTCCGACAATCGGAGTGACAAATCCTAATCTCGAAATACGCCAACCCAACAAGTACCTTTGGAGACACCTGTAGAGCACCTTTATAATCACCCAGTTACGTTGTGACGTTTGATGGCACACAAAGTGTTCCTCCGGTAAACGGGAGTTGCATAATCTCATAGTCATAGGAACATGTATAAGTCATGAAGAAAGCAATAGCAACAAACTAAACGATCAAGTGCTAAGCTAACAGAATGAGTCAAGTCAATCACATCATTCTCCTAATGATGTGATCCCGTTAATCAAATGACAACTGATGTCTATGGTTAGCAAACTTAACCATCTTTGATCAATGAGCTAGTCAAGTAGAGGCATACTAGTGACACTCTGTTTGTGTATGTATTCACACATGTATTATGTTTCCGGTTAATACAATTCTAGCATGAATAATAAACATTTATCATGAAATAATAAAATAAATAATAACTTTATTATTGCCTCTAGGGCATGTTTACTTCACTTCAAATTTATTATATCCATTGGAGTTCGCTCCACATAAGGATGGTGTTATCCGCATATTGGAGGTGCGAGACTCCACCTACTGCAATCAAGTGGGCCACCACCGCACATAGATGGCCAACACATCTCACTTTATACATAATGGCTGCTGAGCCATCAACAACAATATTAAACAAGAACAGAGAGAGTGGGTCATCTTGCCTCACCCCCTCTCGAGTGCTTAAAAAATGGGTCTGTCTCCATATTAATGTTGATGGCAGTGTGCCCACTACTAACAAGCTGCATAATGCGGGTAACCCATCTATGGTTGAACCCTTTGCACTCAAGGGAATCTTGTGTAGAAATCCCAACTAAGCGTATGATAAGCCTTATTGAAATCAATCTTGAAAAAGACCTCCTTTTGACGTTTAGTCTTAACCTCGTGAATGATTTCATGTAGTGCCAGTAGCCCATCATGAATTAGATCACCCTTAATGAAGGCGACTGGTTTGGATTGGTAATTCGAGCTACTATAGGTGTCGCCCCAATGGCGTGCGCCTTGGCTAGGATGCGGGAGATCACGTTAATAACCGTGATCGGTCGAAACTGGCGAATGTCCGTCACCCCAACTACTTTGGAGGTCAACATAACCACTTCATAGTTAAGGCAGGATGTGTCGAGCACCCCTTTATAGAAATCCTAGAATATAACCATCGCCATCCTTTAACGACCTTCCAGAATTTCATAAAAAATTCGGACAGGAAGCCCAGCCGGGCCCATGGCTGAGTCGGGTTTCATCGAGTTCAATGGCGCTTCAACTTCAGCCACTGAAAAGGGCTCCATGAGCCTCAGACACCCCCCTAGAGACCCTCATCTCGAAGGGCCATACATCCTCCCGAAGACTCACCCCAGCCCATTGTTGACCGTTGAAAAGGTTTTCATATAAACCATCAACGTGAGAGTGGATCTCCACCTTGTCCTGAAGCATCGTGGGACCATCCCAAAGGACCACATTTGAGGATTGACGATGACGGCTGTTGGCAATAGCCTGGAAGTTCACCCGTAAATGTCAAATTTAAACGGCCTCGAAGACAACAGTAAATCTCCTCGTTTCGGAACAACGTCATGAGGCTATCCTCGAGAGCATATCTCTCCATCCATTCCTCCGGATCCAGACCCACCGTGGTTGGCCTATCATCAAAGGACTGGATGGCCACAAGGAGCTCCGCCTTGCAGGTCCTCAAGTCTCGCCCAGTTTGGACCCCTAACCCCGCGTGAATTACCTCGATAACTTGGTATAGTGATGCCAAGTGTATAACACCGACATCGATCGGTTGGGGAGTCCAGCGCCTCGAACCACTACTTGACCGCCTTGGCAAAACCCGGCTGGCATAGCTAGAACAACTCGAAATGAAACCGTGGCGGCGACCGAGGACTAGTTTCCCTGGATGACACCAAGGGGACATGATCTGACCAGTGGCAGTGCCAGCACCAGGAGGCTGTGCGTTCAAATGCACCAATCTTTTTGTAATGTCTTATTTTCTTGTATAAATATGAACAAAATTAAGTTTGCAATAAAAAAAAGTTATGGGGGACCCAACCTTAGTCAGTAGTCACTGCTCGAAGAGCTGCTAGGGGAAATTTATGTTCCCTTCAAATGCAACACTCATAGTATCATAGTGCTAAACTCTGATCTTTGTCTATTTTGCTCTTTGAAATTTGTTGAACGCCATGTTCAAAATGCTGAGCTGACAACTTGACGCTCGATCCAGGTTAGTATCTCTCCCTCTCTTTTTTTTTGCTGGGAATCCAGTTTAGTATCTCAAACATTAAATGGTAGTGATATATGGCCCTGGAAACTGATCGAACGAACTAATTCCTATAGTAGTATATGTGGACCCAATCAATCTCTAGTGTGCAGATATCTCCATCAAAAATACACTCGTCTTCTCGAGCACAAAATTAATGCCCAATACTTATCATTATACAAAGAAAGGAAGTAATTAATGCCTCAATTAGTGAGAAGCGAGTCGAGAGCATATCCATCCAAGAGCGTTCACCTATAAAAGCATCCCTGCTCGATGAATCCATCCTGTGCCTTCCGAGACTGTATTCCGTTGCCTTGTGAGCCAGCACTCTTGCTCGATCAATCGATCGATCCTGTGCCCGGCCACTGGTTGGCAACCATCTTAGGCAATGGCAGGTCGCCCGTTGCTGGCCCCGGCCGTCACGCTGCGTCCTCCTGGACCAGCGTTGGGCTCGTGGGCCTCGCTATACGTCGGCGACCTCGATGATGGCGTGGCGGAGGGGCACCTCTATGCCCTGTTCTGCAAGGTGGGGCCCGTGGCGTCCCTCCGTATATGCCGGGACGTCACTGGCAGGTCACTTGGGTACGCCTATGTGATTTTCTACAGTCGTGAGGACGGTGAGTGTGTCTTCATCTCTTTTTTTTTCGGGGTTGTCTTCGTCTCTTTACATGTTCATCTAATCAGGCTTGGATCCGGGATACAAAGAACCTACAAGGTTGTGTGGTTATAGATCTATTTGGTTACGAAGTCTGTGATTTACTAGATTTCCCATACAAGATGTGGCACAACATGGTTGAAGTTCTATTTTGGCATTTTCTTGTTCTGGTCAACCGAGGCGAGGGTCTTTTGATGAAACGTGCGTAGATAGTGTGTTGACCTGCAGTATGTAGAACAACGTGTCACTAACATGAGGAGTGTCGGAATCCGTAACCGATTCGGGTTTGTGTAATCTGGTGCTATCGGAATCGGTCTCGGAATAGGATAAATGATTGGCAAAAGCAAATGGACACACACATTGGTTGCAATTAAACGTGTGTTTACCTACATGCCATATATTTCTGTCATAGAAGAAATTGACATGTTCCTATTATTGGTGATGTCTTTCTTATTCAGGTCGTAACACTTGAGAATTGAATCGCAAGTTGAATTGTAGTTTGTTGTTAAGTTAGGTTGGTTGTTTTCAAATTAGCCAACATTAATTGCTGTTTGTGTCTGAGTGAAAGGCTTCATACACTGCTTGTGTTTATTATGAACAGAAGAGAATAGGAATTTGGGCTAAAATCCTATTAAGAGTTCTCCATAGATTGTGCACCATGGGGTAGAAAATCGCCGTAGATAATATAGTGTTGTCGGAATCCGACTCAGAACCGGATGTATGATTTGGGAAAAATAAGTAGACACACACAATTCTTCCAATTAATATGTGTTTATCTGTTCGCTGAGTTGTCTATCTTATTTATGTTGTAACATTTGGGAGTTGAATCGTTAGCGAGAGGAATTAGTTTTTATTAAATTAGGTCGCATGACTTGTTTTCAAGTCAGCCAAGATTGATCATTGTTACCAATGAGGGAATGACTTCATAGATTGCATTTGGCGATTAGGAAGAGAATGGAATTTTGACTGAATCTCGGTAAGACTTCTTTATAGATTGGGTTTATGCACATTCCATAAGAAAACCAAGACCCTTGCTTCGATAGATCACAACAAGAAATATAACTTCAATGCACTATAGATTAGGAAGAGAATGGAATCAGCAGTTTGCAGATTGGGAAGAGAATGGAATCAGCAACTTGTAGAACATGTTGCTTAGCACTGACATCGGTGTTAGAATCTGTAATCGATTCGGGTTTCCAATATGGCACAAAATCTTAGTGGAAACAAATGCTCTCAGAATACGACTTAGAGTCGGATGTATGATTCAGAAAAGTCAAGTAGGCACACACACCAGTTGTAATTAATGTGTTTTTATCTACCTATATATTTTTGTCACAAACTAAATGTTCCCATTATTGTTGATGTCTATCTTACTTACGCCGCAATACTTGGATTGAATCGTCAGCGAGAGTAATTTTAGTTTTTTGTGAACTTTGGGTTGGTTTGTTTCAAATTAGCTAACATTATTTGTTGATTCCATCTGTGTTTATGGCTTCATAGATTTCTTCTGGTCATTACGAATAGAAAATAATAGAATTTGGGTAAAATTCGACGCGGATAATAATGTTGCCGAATATGTCAGAATCCGAGTCAAAATCGGATATATAATTTTGAAAAAGATAGTAGGCACACACAATTATTATTTCAATTAATGCATTTTTTCTACTTGCGGGATTCTGTCATAAACAAAATGTTATGTTCATATTATCGGCGTCGTCTATCTTACTTACAATCTAACTTTTGGGAGTTGAATTGGTTTGCGAGAGAAAATTTAGCTCTTTGTTAAATTGGGCCACACGGTTTATTTATAAGATAGCCAATATTTGTAGATTGCACATGGGAATTAAGAACATAAGAGAATGGAAGTAGAGCTTAAATTTCCTATGATTTCATTGTAGATTGTGCACCATGCATGGTGTAGAACATCATCATGGAAGTTAACATTGTCACAATCCGACTCGGACTCGGATGTGCATATGATTAGGAAAAAACAAATAGCTAAACAAGAATTTGGTTACAATTAATGTGTGTCTATGTTCTTATTTCTTTCTATCTAAACAAAAGGACATGTTTCTGTTATTGGTGTTGTTTATCCTTTTTATGGTGTAACATTTGGGAGTTGACTTGGTTAGTGAGTGATTTTTTTTAAAGTTTAGTCCATGCAGTTTGTTTTATAGTTTAACAAATATTCATTGTTGTTTCTATTGATTCCTTCATAAGTTGGTGTGGCAATTTGGAAAATACAAACAAGATGGAACTGAATGTGGGTTAAAAGTTCGTTAAGAATTTTTCTAGTTTGTGCACAATGGTGTTGAAACGTGCTACATTACACTAGGTAGATTGTATGATCATGATGCCCCATGGATTTCATAGTTAACCTATTCAAATATTCATTAGTTTATCCGTGCTCCACGCTGCCAAATTAGTGAAGAGCAAAATTGTACATAGTTCAAATTGGATATTAGCTTTGCATATCGGACATCCGATAACTGTCTGTTCGATGAACATCCAGTCATATATAATACACCATGTTCTATCGTGGTCAATTATACATATACATACCATACCTACACTATTGTTTTCACCTTAACCTGATTTCTTTTTCTTTGCATGTTTGCTTGCCCTACTAGAGGATTTGAGTTTAATACCACAATTACCTCTAATAATTTTGTATGTGATTGTTTTGCAGCCAAACATGCATTAGACTCTTTAAATTTTACCCCTGCCAACGGGAAGCATATTCGAGTTATGTTCTCGAATAGGGACCCAACGCTGCGATTGAGTGGAAAGGCCAATATATTCATAAAAAATCTTGTGCCAAATATTGATGGCAAGAGCTTGAGTGATATGTTTGGTCAGTATGGCACTATACTATCATGCAAAGTGGCCACTCACTTTAATGGTCAATCAAAAGGGTACGGATTTGTTCAGTTTGCGGACGAGACATCTGCCAATGATGCCATCGACAGCTTGAATGGCAAGTTGGTGAATGGCAAACGAATTTTTGTAGGTCTCTTCATTCGTCGGCAGGAGAGGCAGCCAAATATCAGCTTGAGTAATTATACAAATGTATATGTGAAGAACTTGCCAAAGGAATTCACTCACAATGACCTTCTGCAAGAGTTTGGTCCATTCGGTACAATTACTAGCGCTGTAATCATGAGAGATAATGATGGAATATCCAAATGCTTCGGTTTCGTTAACTATGGGGAATCAGAATGTGCTGTAGAAGCTGTGAAAATTCTTAATGGGAAGAAGATTAAGGATACAATTTTGTATGTGGGAAGAGCTCAGAAAAAGTCAGAAAGAGAAGCAGAACTGAAAGAAAACTTTGAGTGTGCGAGAAATGAGAAATTCAAAAAGTTTGAAGGGCTCAATCTATACGTGAAGAATCTAGATGATAGTATTAATGATCTAAATCTTAGAGGGTTATTTGAAGTTTTTGGTGAGATAGGATCATGCAAGGTACTTCTCTCTTTATTTGCTAGCTAATTCTGTTTCTTAATATCATGGCTCACCTTCTTAACATTTTGTTAGGTTATGGTTGATTCACAAGGAAGGAGCAAGGGTTATGGCTTTGTGTCATTTACAACTATTGAAGCTGTCCACAAGGCTGTAAGTAACATGGTTTAGTTGTATGCAAACCTGCCCAATGCATCCAGTTGACTAGTTTAGATTATTAAATCATCTTTAATCAATGTGGTAGATTGACGGGATGAACAGGAAGATAGTCGGCAAAAAGCCATTGTATGTTGGTGTAGCTCAACGCAAAGAGGAAAGACGAGCGATGCTAGTGGTAAGTCTTTCCCAAGTGATCATTTTGTACATTAGGTGCCTTCTGCTGATAAGTGATAAGTACTGACTTCTTTTAATTAATCTTAAATGCTGATAAGTGCTGTTTGAGTTCTAATATTGCTATGTGTCCATGTCTACTACATGTCCAATTATTCACGTATTATTTGTTTCATTTTTACACATATCTGATGAACTAAAAGAAACTCTGTTCAGTTATAAATAAGTTGTATATTGTCCCATCCTAAGAATAACATAAACTGAGAATCAATGTGGATGAGTGTTAACAAAATGGTTATTTATTTACCGTCCAAATAAAGTTAAGTAAAACAGGTTCTCTCTTGTCACCTGTGTGTCACTGAATATTTGAACATTAGATCTGCAACTGTTTCAAGAATATAAACAAGGAACACAGCACAAGCTTAATGCTACCGACATTGTTTCTAGGCACACTTTGCTCGTATTCAGAACACAGGAGTTCTAGCACCCGCAGTACCACAAAATTTTGCTCCCCGTCAGTTCTACGTCGGTCCAGGAGTGCCTGGCATGTTCCCACCACAGGTTCGTGCAGGCTTCGGGTATCAACAATTCCCACAACAACATTTCAGTCCTTGGGTTCCTAGCGGCATGACGCCATATACGTATAACATGCCGAGGCCACTACACCATGCTTGGCGTGGTGTGCATCAAGAAATCAATCTACACTGACAGGTATTATGGCATGAGAGATGAACATTTTTTGACTTCATTTTTTTAATCCTTAATGCATCAGCTACTCTTGCAAAGGTCATCCAGCCGTGCCCATGTTCAGATTATCTCACAAGTAGTCAATTCACCTGACTTTCTTGCTTTTACAATGCAGATGGTGTACCCAAATACCAACCAAGCCTTCACATACATGCCAAATTCTATGAATGTGAATGCCAACTCTGTGATGGTTCCCCCGGGCTTCGCACAAACTGATAGTACTGTCTCTACTCCATCTGTTCCAAGCAAGAACACCACCACCACTGCTGTAGATTCTTCTTACCTGGAGAAACAACATCCCGTAAGGACAGTGGAATTATATTAGGACGTGCTAATTTCACAGTTACAAATTTTACTTGGCATGCATGTTTATATATTAGCCATTTATGTCAATGAAGGGTGAATTTTTAGTTTGGTCGTATACTTTGTTTATCTTGCAGATTCAAGACGAGAAATTGTACCCACTGGGTGAACAGCTTGAGCCAGAATTAGGAGGGAAGGTGACAGGGATACTGGGTGAGGCAATGGAAGCTCTACAAGGAAGGAAACTGGAAGAGGCCAGGGATACTGTTGACCTCGCAACCATACCATCATCATCGACCTTGAGTGTTAGCAGAGATGCTATTGACCCCGCTTCGACAGCGTCGTCCTCGAGTGCTTCCGCTGACGGTGCTAACCTTGCTCCGTCACCATCATCCTCGAGTGCTTGAACGCTGGTTCCTAACATCTCTGTCGACCTGAAATTTAGATGGTTGGATAATGTTTAAGAAGATTCCTGGTTTGATGTTGCTTCATGATATTTTCGGTCATGAGTTTTATTCTTGTTTGTTTGTTTGTTCTTAGGTTAAAGTGCAACTGCATTTTCCCCAATATTTAGGATAACTTCATCAAATAAAAAATTAGACAGTGCCCTCTTCCTTTGGCAGTGATCCTAGTTACTTCCAATATTACGTAAAAGATATAATAGTTTAACGATATCTGTTTAACAATTCATGATGGCCTCACAAAACACACACACACAAACCAACCAAAAGTGCAAATAGGGTGTTATGGCAAATAGCTTCAGCCTCTAAATCAGCTAAATTGATGCTAAACAGGGGCTTAATTGCGCTAAAACTGCTAAGTAGTATATGGAGATGTCGTTTACATGGACAACTAGCATTTGCTTTTCTCTTCTACAACTATTTTCTCCTAATCTTTTGTAAGTTCATATATTACTAATGTTCAACTCATCTACCCGGGGAAAAGGCCCTCTCCTCCATGACAGAACGAAAATCCTGAGCCCCCTCGCCGCGCCGTACAACGCCCCAGGGTAGCTTGTGCCAAACGGTCAATGTGCCCGCGGGTTGCCTCAGGCGAAGGCGTCGGCGGCGTGTACCATGTGCAGTGGGATGCTAGGGGTGAGCGACCACAGGAATGTTTAGAGTATTGTGCACATCTCACAGATTGCTAGATGTTTCATGTGATGTAGAAGTACATATATGCATTCAAACTTGTCGATAGATGCATGGAAGAAACTACTTAAGAATTCTGAGGCATACAATGTGGAATTTGCAAGCTTCATCTCCGCAGGTGTATAGCACCATGCATGTGCCATCAAGCTTACGTAACCGTTGAATATGATTACGTCTAGCTCACCAAACAGCCCTGCGATGCAGGTATGCTGTGTTTCTTTCTCCTTCTCTTAAACACGTAATCCTTGAGCGCTGCAACCATAGCATCATTTCTCTGTAGAGAAGCTCATCAAGCTCATGCATCTTCTGCCGGATGAAACGATGATCGACATTGTTCTCTTGCAAGGATGCAAGTTCAGACCGGAGCCTCTCAATATCACGTAGCACATGCCCAAAGGTTTTACTGCTCCATTTCGAAAGATTCTACAGAGTTCCTTCAACGAGTTTGACACTGACTCCACTCCGCACCCATGTGTCGATGCACAAAATTAGGGGCTCTCCTTTTGCACCCCTTAACTTGTGCACAGGCAGTCAGAGCCGCGCCCACGGTCGCACTGAGCAGGGAAGAGGAGGGATGCCGGACGACAAGACAACCGAAGCAACGCCAAGACCAGAGACACAAAGAGCAAGGGAGCGAAGTCGACTCCCCCGGCAAGACTCTTGCCGGGGCAACCTCCGCAGCCCCGGCAAGAGCCTTGCCGGGGCAACTTGCCCTATGCCAGCTGAGCACGCCGCCCTTGAGCCAAGGGGTTCCAATGCCATCAACCGCATCGAAACCAAGGCTCGGGAGGCACCTCCATGGTGGCATGCAGATCTTTGTGGAGATCATAAATACACAAGAACAGATGAGAACCAAAAGACGACAATCCTTGGCGAGATCCTTGCCAAGGAAATCCATGTGACCCCCGGCAAGATCCTTGCCGGGGACGACCACGGTGCCACGGCAAGACCCTTGCCGGGCCCCCGGCAAGACCCTTGCTGAGGACATCTGCGGGGCCGCAGCCAGGCCCACGTCTGTCAAGACTCCACCACCGCTCCCATGCAGGTGCTAGCTCAACCAGTTGGGCAGGCGTCTACGTGGCAGCATGCGGCCTCCACACCGACTCAGCAAGCACCTACGTGGTGGCATGCAGATCTTTGTGAAGGCTCTGCCATCACGCCAGCCCAGCAGCCAGCCAACGTGGCGCTACAATGTCTCGTCGGCTCGGACGCGCGTCGGAGCCAGGCGAGGTGGCGACAGCTGGGACGAGCTTCCTTGTCATCCCCGATAAAGCAAGAGGGGCACGTCGGCAGCGCATTAAATGTGTTTGTCCGACGGTGCCAGAGGATAGACTCAGCCACGATACTCCTTTCCACCTCCTGTGTGCCACTATGGCAACCCCTTTTGTCTATAAAAGGAGGCCCGAGGCGTACTGGAGGAGGATTCGAATCTTTGGAACTAGGGACACACCGTAGCTAGTTCAAGAACTCAAGAACACTAAAATATACATCAAAGCAGGACTAGGGTATTACGCGTCTCCGCGGCCCAAACCTGGGTAAACGATCCTTGTGCTGACCCTCAGACCTGCTCTTTGCACAACTCTGCGCCCGCCAACCGTAGAAGGGATCCCAGTGATTCCATAGGTGTCGTTTCCACCGAGATCTTTGGCGCGTCACGTAGGGGGCGCGCAGTTGTGGAAATCTGGTCTGGTTGAAGCAGCGACTTCATCATGGTCGTCACTCCAAGGATGAAGACGACCAAACAAGTGGCGTCCTTGGTGGATGCAATGAACACTCGTGCAACAACAAATAAGCTAAGTCATGCAAAACTTTGAGCAATTCCTTTTTATATATAAGGTTATCATCCTCGACGATCTTGCCCTGTGTATGGAAAACCTGCACGCAATGGGGCCCTGCCACTATTGGCAACTCCCTCATTCTATTTCGAGACCACTCAATAGTTCTAGCGGCTGCGTCGAGAACGGCATGGTGACCTTCTGTGATTGGCAACGCTCTCGTTCTGTCTCGAATCCGCTCGACAGTTCGAGCGGCCGCGTTAAGAGTAGTGAGGTGGTTTGCCCGACATCAAGCACACCCTGCAGGCCATTGGGGATCCGTCATCGAGGCGCCGCGACCTGGGTTTTCGCACCGGCAAGCCTACCCGACTAACGTAGGGTGTACATACAAAGGGAGATCAAATGGGAAAATAACATGCATCATTTCAAAGCACTTCAGAGTTATACTACATCAATTGTTGCTGCGGTTCTAACTAAAGATAAAAATTGTCTTGGTTGTGAACCTGCAGCGGCGATAAGAAACGGGGTGCCTAGTCCCGGCGCTGGCCTTCTATCCTCCGAACGGAACTCCGTCGATGCGGCTGATGACGGGCTCGATACGCTCCTTGAGTGTCGCGGGTCCATGTCCTCCGGCAAGCTATCCAGCGCAGCTTTGAAGTTGAGGTCAGGGTTCCAGTACGCCACCTTGGTGAGGACCTTGGTCATGGCACCCCGGCAAAGCCTCCAGGCCTCATCAACCAGAGAGGCCGCCCTGTTAGAGCGGAACTGCTCCAGGGCCCCGAGAACACCCTCGAAGAACAAGGTCAGCCTGACATTGGGACTCACGTTCGGCTCCGGGACGTACCTCATGTTTGGCATCCCCATGGTAGCCAGCTGCGTGGTGATCCTACTGGCGATGTCGGTGAGGCGGCTGATCCAGAGGTTTTCTCCCTTCACAAAATCCTCGTGGTTGGCGGCTTCATTCTTCCGCAGCTGCCTCTCCTTCTCCAGATTCTTGGTTAGTGTCTCCTCCCGGGCCCTGACCTCCGACAGCGTACCCTCCAGACCCTCCAGCTTCAGCTTCAGGTCTTGGATGGAGTTGTTGGCCTTGGAGAGTAGCTCGGCCTTGCCGAGGACTGTGGCCTGCGCATCAGCCAAATCGCCTTTGGCCACGTCCCTCTCCCTCGTCAGCTCTAGGATCTGCTTCTTCAGCCCGTCCCGCTCCACCTCCAGCTCGTTCACCTTGCCAGCATGGACCTGGGCCTGAGCATTGAGTGCCTCCTCGTGCCTCTACTCCAGTTCCTGGGTCCGCTACACGACAAGCTCCTTGACCTCCTCGACCTTCCCGCGGAGTGTCACGGCGAGTTTCTCCTCGCGGGCGGCAAGGTCCTCCTCCTAGGAGTTCAGCGCGGCCTGGTGCTGGCGCCGAGCGGCCTCATCCTTGGCGGCCTGTTGTCTCGCTGCCTCCCGGGCCTTCTCGATATCGGCCTGCTTGATGACAAGCTCCAGCTTGCGCTCGGCCAGCAGATCCTAGGCGGTCTTCTGTTCCTCACAGGCCTGGCGGAACCAAGCCTGCGTCTCGGTGACGCACCCCTCGAGGTCCGCCTCTGCCTTGTCCACCGCCGCCATCCTGCACTTGGCCTTGTCCAGGCGGGCACGGTGAAGCGCCTGGAGCTTGTGGAAGTTGGCGCTCATGCCCTGGAGGAGCCGCTCTTCCTGGGAACCGCCGCCATCGGCGCTCAGTTCGTCAACGACCTCAAGCCCGGTGGCGGCAAGCACCTCGTCGTCGAACACCTCCCCCTCAGCGAGCGCCTTGGTGCTCGCCATCCATGGGAGGTGGACGAACAGGTCATCGCTCACCTTCAGGTACTTGCTCGAGCCAGACGCGGCGGAGGAGGAAGGATGGTCATCAACCACCTCCTCCTCGACAGCGGCCTTGCCGGCCTCCCCGGCCTTCCTGGCAGCGGCCTCGCCGGTCTCCCCGGCAGGCCCCTTGGCGGCGTCCTCAGCAGCGCCCTTGGCGGCCTCCTCAGCGGTGATCTTGTCGGCCTCGGCCACGGCATCCCTGGCAACCTCCTTGATGAAGGTGTCCACGTCCTTCGGGTCCGCCGAGGAAGGATCTGGATACCGAGAAAGGGAATTAGGCGAAGTCAAGACCAAAATTCAAAAGAAGAAAAACGAGCGGGGACAGAAGGCAAACAACTCACCCATGCCAAGCTGGGAAGAAGTGGCCCCCTCCCAACCAACGTTCGGTGCCAGGACGAAGCCGTCGGTGCCCAGGTTCGCCTCCTCCTCCTCCGTGCGCATGGGCTCGGTGCTTGGCGCCCTTGCTGGGGACGCCCCTCGGGGCGGCGTGGTTGATGGGGGTGGTGTGTTGGGGGTGGCCCTCAGTGACTCCTCCTGGTGCTGTCCTCCTCCTGCAACCACGGCAAGGTCAGCACCAAGAGATCGTGTCCCAGCACACATTGATGAGGAGTGAGTGATGAACGCATGCTGGGGGCTGCGCCGGGGGCTGATATCCGGGCTGCTCTCCACCACTAGCGGCGTACTCGAGGTGCCCGCCGGGGGCTGACCGCCTGTCAAGGCCCTGGCCATCTTTGCCACCCTCTGGGCCAGCGTCTCCATATCCCTGCAAAGATGAGGACAAGTCAAGACAAGTGGCACGATCTAAGGGGACGGAGATGACAAAAGACAATATACTTACTCATCCTCCGCCCTTTCTTCCGTTGCCTTCCTCTTCCTCCTCTGGCTAAGAGACCCGAAGTCGAAGATGACCTCCGTGTCGTCGCCTGCGGGAGGAGGGGAAGCGGGTGGAGACCGAGGACGCTTGGACGAAGAAGAGGCAGTCGCTTTCTTTTTCGCCACCACAGCCTTCACCACCATCCTCGCCGCCGCGGCCCTCGTTTGGCGCACGGACACCTCTTGGGTTTGTTGCGGTTACGTGGCCCTGCCGTGCCGGACCGGCTCACCAGAGCTGGCCTGCCACAGGACACGCCCTGTCCTCGTGGCTGGGGGGTCGACAGCCTCGACCTCCTCCCTGGAAGACTCATCGACCACATCTTCAATAAGAGGGGCCCCGGTGACGGCGCTGCTGGCCTCCCCAGCAGATTCCGCCCACTGGGCAAGCTCCTTCTCCTTCGCGGCCGCCGCGGCCTCGTCCTCCATGCCGCCAGCGCTGCCGGACTCCCTGGCGAGCTCTGCCTCCGCCGCCCTGGTGGCGATATAGTCCAGCTCCGCTTGGGTGGTGTCCTAGATGAGCAGCGGCTCTTCGCGGACGTACTTCTCCGACAAGGTGTCGAAGAACTTCTGCACCTGATCCGCCTCCGGCCCGACCCAATTTGGGTCAGGGTCGTGCGCATTACAGTCCGGCATCATGGCAATGATGTCGGTTTGGCGGGAGTTGTTGCTCAGCGGGACCACCCCCGCTGGCAACCCAAACAAGGGCCCTTGGAGACCTTGTTGGCCTTCGCGGCCTTGCTGGTCCTCTCGGCCCTGCCGTCGCGGTCCACGTCGAGCTGAAAAAGCCGCTGGCAAAAGTGGGCATGCCCCATCAACATGAAGTTGTGGTTCAAGCCGGGGCAAAGCCGCATGATGTCAGCTGCATTCCTGAAAAGCCAGGCCGGCCTCCCCTTGTTGTGCAGTGGAGCGATGCGGCGGCGGATGAAATCCGCCCCAATCATCTCCAGGGTGAGCCCGGCAACGGTGAGGCAATGGATCCTGGTAATGGTGACCGTGAGCTTCTCATCCTGGGCGTCGACATCGCCCCAGTCGTCTCTGCGAACCGGCGGCGCCTGGCGAACCTGGCAAAATTCCTGTGGGTCCTCCTCCTCAATCCAGCACCATCGGCTCCGCCACTCCTCCCACCTCTCCTTCTGAGCGCCCTCCGGATATGTCCCCTTCTCCTGGGTCCTTGGGATCCAGGCGACACAACCGGAGATGGCTCCTCCCTTCTGGATCCGAGGATAGAAGTGGTGGCGGAAAGCGCCGTGTTGGGATGCACTCCGGCAAAGCCCTCGCAGAGATGGGCGAAAAGGGCCATGCACGCCACGGCATTTGGAGTGAAATCCAGAAGGTCAAAGCCATAGGTGTGCATGCCATCATTGAAGAAATCAGAGAAAGGGGACAGAGGCCACAGGAAAAGTAGTCGACGAAGAATGGGTACCGATTCGGGCCGGCCTTGGCGAAATCAGTGGGGATGATGTGCGTGGCCGGATGCCTCGTCGTCTCCCCCTTCTTGCACTCCCACAGGGGCTTGAAGTTGTCCTAGAGATGGACCGCATCAACCGTCGAGGGAAAGTAGGCGAGCTGCGTCTGCCGCGCCGCCAACTCACTCTCCAGCGGCTCCTTCCCCCCGACGTCCTTGGCCACTCCCTTGCCTTTGCTGGTTTTGGGTGCCATGGCGGCTGCGAGTAGTGAAGGATGAAGGACAGCAAACACGCGACAGCGGCGAGCGAGAGCAAGATCTTGAGAAAGAAGGAGGAGGGGACGACGGTTCCGAGATTGGAGAAGGCATATAGGGTAAATGAGCAGCGCGCCTGCGGTTATCCTTTTTTACGGGGAAGGCCCAGACCGCCTCTTTACCATTTACTACGACATGACGCCTGCGTGCGGGAACCACCCCATGCATGACCCCCACGTCACGCATGATCCTCCACGTCGCGCGTTCAACGCGGGTCGTGGGAAAGCGCAGCGGATGGAAAAGTTACTACAGTAAAAACCACCCCGCCTGCCCGCGCACCATTCTGGGCCTAGCGCAACAACGCGTCGTGCTTATGTGTGGCCCAGGCGCAGGGGCTCCTGTTGGTGTACAAAAGTAGGGTCTCTCCTTTTGCACCCCTTTACTTGTGCACGGGCAGTCAGAACCGCGCCCACGGCCGCACTGAGCAGGGCAGAGGAGGGATACCGGAGCGCAAGACAACCGAAGCAACGCCAAGACCAGAGACACAAAGAGCAAGGGAGCGAAGTGGACTCCCCCGGCAAGACTCTTGCTGGGGCAGCCTCCTCAGCCCCAGGAAGAGCCTTACCGGGGCAACTTACCCTATGCCAGCTAAGCGCGCCGCCCTTGAGCCAAGGGGTTCCAACGCCATCAACCACACCGAAACCAAGGCTCGGGAGGCACCTCCATGGTGCGTGCAGATCTTTGTGGAGATCATAAATACACAAGATCAGATGAGAACCAGAAGACAACGATTCTTGGTAAGATCCTTGCCAAGGAAATCCACGAGACCCCCGGCAAGATCCTTGCCGGGGACGACCACGGTGCCATGGCAAGACCCTTGCCGGGCCCCCGTCAAGACCCTTGCCGAGGACATCCGTGGGCCGCAGCCAGGCCCACGCCTGCCAAGACTCCACCGCCGCTCCCATGCAACTGCTAGCTCAACCAGTTGGGCAGGCATCTACGTCGCAGCATGGGGCCTCCACACCGACTCAGCAAGCACCTGCGTGGTGGCATGCAGATCTTTGTGAAGGCTCCGCCAGCACGCCAGCTCAGCAGCCAGCCAACGTGGCGCTACAACGCCTCGTCAGCTCGGACGCGCATCAGAGCCAGGCAAGGCGGCGACAGCTGGGATGAGCTTCCTTGTCGTCTCCGATAAAGCAACAGGGGCACGTCGGCAGCGCATTAAATGCGTTTATCCGATGGTGCTAGAGGATAGACTCAGCCATGATACTCCTTTCCACCTCCTGTGTGCCACTGTAGCAACCCCTTTTGTCTGTAAAAGGAGGCCCGAGGCGTACTAGAGGAGGATTCGGATCTTTGGAACTAGGGACACACCGTAGCTAGTTCAAGAACTCAAGGACACTCAAATATACATCATAGCAGGACTAGGGTATTATGCGTCTCTGCGGCCCGAACTTGGGTAAACGATCCTTGTGCTGACCGCCAGACCTGCTCTTTGCACAACCCCGCTCCCGCCAACCGTAGAAGGGATCCCAGTGATTCCATAGGTGTCGTTTCCACCGACACCATGTACGTGAAATAACAACCGGCAGATTGGGATCCCTTTCATACATAGTCTTATATCTAGGTGGTCATCGCCGCCTCAGCGTTGAATCGACTGGTAGCATCTCGAGGACGATCGGGCAGTGGTTTGAGCAAGGAAATGCCAGGTGAACTACACCTGATGCTAGAAATAGGTCACGCCATTGTTAATCCGCACAAACATGGTCCACATGCACTCGCACATTGCTATTAAATCGAAAACAACAGTAGTGCAGTTCAGTTCAAGTACGGAACAGTGATGCCCTATTTTAGGCCAGCTATTGGAGATGTCACTTTGTCATGCCCAAAAAATCCACTTTTTGGTGTCTTAAATTTAACACCAACCTCCTTTTGGTGCTCTACAATAGGGAAGCAATTGGAGATGTTGTAAGAAAGTTATAAAATGTAGCCTGTGGAATAAATGGAGAATATTTAATGCAAAGTAAATACTAAAGGATTTGAGCATCCATCCGAGATTTTTGCACATTACCATATTAATGCAAAATAAATACGATAGGACTCAAGCATCCCCCGGAGATTTTAACACACCGCCATATTAATACAAATAAACACAATATGGACTCGATAATCCATCTGTGATATTCTTTCACAAAATAACATTTTTCATTTCCATATAATTTTCAAATTTGTGATCTTTTTGACAATACAACATGCATATGAGTGCAAGTTCAATGACTGGAACAAAGATGTAGCCCCCAAAACCGAAAGGAATTTGGTACTCACATATGTTTAAACTTGTTGCGTAATCACAATGAGTTTTTTTGGCACACCCCTTTAGAAGTTTACATGAATCTTAAAGTTACTTAAAAAGGTTTTCACCATATTAGCATGTAGATCAATTATATCAAATAGATTGATTTGAATACAAAAGGCTATATGACCCTTTTTGATCGAAAAAGGGTAACTTCTAATCTCCATCTTTAATCTGCATCAAAATCTGTAAAATTTCCTGCGGTGTACCAAAACAAAGTTCAATTGCAATTATTTTTGGTAAAAAATACCCTAATGTTTAAGGAAAGCCACATATATGAACATTCTTTAACAATACGTATGAATATTCATTATTACAGTTTGCATACCATCCTTATTTAATCACAATTGTACTGACATGTAATTACAAAAGGCTTATCACCCGGCTTTATAAATAAAGTCATGACAGGATACAAACACACTGAAATAGAGGTCCACACAAAGGAAATAAGTTCAACAACAAGAAAGGAAAAATTTACTCGTCGGGGGAAACAACAAAACAAGCCCGCAAAAGAACATAACATGGTCTCAAGCCGAATAGATTATCATACCTAATCTGGACGCAACCTCCTTATGTTTCCATGTCAGCTCGTCGATGGTCGTCTTATCCCGCCGCTTAGAGAGAGGCTTGCATATGGTGTTCATTTACTTGGAGAAGGCCTATGATAATATACCGCGGAATGTCATGTCGTGGGCCTTGGAGAAACACAAAGTCCCAGCAAAGTACATTACCCTCATCAAGGACATGTACGATAATGTTGTGACAAGTGTTCAAAAACGTGATCTTGACATTGATGACTTCCCGATCAAGATAGAGATGCATGAGGGGTCAGCTTTGAGCCCTTATCTTTTTGCCTTGGTGATGGACGAGGTCACGGGGGATATACAAGGAGATATCCCATGGTGTATGCTCTTTGCGGATTATGTGGTGTTAGTTGACGATAGTCGGACGGTGGTAAATGGGAAGTTAGAGTGATGGAGACAAACCTTCGAACCAAAAGGGTTTACAATTAATAGAACTAAACCGAGTACATGATGTGCGGTTTCAGTACTACTAGGTGTGAGGAAGAGGTTAGCCTTGATGGGCAGGTGGTGCCTCAGAAGGACACCTTTCGATATTAGGGGTCAATGTTGAAGGAGGATGGGGGTATTGATGAAGATGTGAACCATCGAATCAAAGCCAGATGGATGAAATCATGGCACTCGGGCACTAGTGACAAGCATTATTCACAACAAAGTCATAGCAACATCAATCTCAAAACATAGTGGATACTAGAGATCAAGCCCTACCAAAACTAACTCGATTACATAATGAATCCCACCCATACCATCATCGTCCAGCAAGCCTACGAAGAGATTACTCACTCCCAGCGCTGAGCATCATGAAATTGGTGATGGAGAATGGTTGGTGATGACAATGGCGGCGAATCCCCTTCTTCGAAGCCTAGAACGGACTCCAGATCTGGCCTCCTGATGAAGAAGTGGTGGCGGCGGCTTCGTATCGTGAAACACGATGAAACTTCCTCTCCTATTTTTTTGGGAAATAGGAATTTATAGTATCTATAATAGGGTTAGCGGAGCCTCGTGAGCCCCACTACCTACTAGGGCATGCCAGAGGGGGGGCGCCCTGGTGCCTAGTGGGCAACTGCCCCCCTCTAGTGGGTCTTGGTTCCAGTAATTTTCATTTATTCTAAAATAATTCTCCAAAAAGTTTCTTGCAATTCTGAGAACTTTTATTTCTACACGAAAACAACACCATGGTAGTTCTACTGAAAACAACGTTAGTCCGGGTTAGTTTCATTCAAATCATGCAGATAAGAGTCCAAAACAAGAGCCAAAGCGTTAGGAGAAGTAGATACGATGGAGACGTATCACGTGATATTCGGAGCAGTAGATAAGGTAATACTTGTCGCAATGGAGGAGAGCGCTAACCACTCGGTGGATTCAAGGGGACCGAAAGAGCGGTGGAATGTGAGGTTCCTCCCTGCATCCGCAACCGCCAAGGCCACTGAGATGGAAGGTTGATCCGGAATGGCGAAGAGCGCCAGGAATTGAACAATGAGTGGTCGGTCATCAAGCTAAACTATTCAACAAAAAATGGGTGTCCATTCCTCTCTCCACCATCAGCAAATACCAGATGGAAAATCGATTTGATAGGTTGAATGGCGTGCCAAAATATTAGCCTCTGGTCGTGTAGCAATGAGCGAAGGACTGCCCCTTAAGATATTTGTCCTTAATTAGATCCATTTGCTCATCAGGCACATGTTCATGCGACGAGCTGACGTGATGACTAGACCCCCTAGTCCTTCTCATGCAAATGTGCCGCCATTTGACCATATGATATTTGTGCTTATCCACCTCACCTTGCCAAAAGAATTTGGATTGATATTTGTACATGTCCGCATGGGCTCCTTCAGGAAAATGGTATAGCCCCATCGCAAACGTAGGGAGGCTAGCCAAGGAAGATATAATGAGAATCGATTTCCCGGCTTTAGAAGTCAATCTTCCTTGCCACAAATCTACCCAGGTCTCACCCTCTCCATCACCGGTCGCGGATCTCTCCAACAAACCATCGACACACTAACCGATAGACCAAGGTACCTAATAGGGAATGACCCCGGGAAGCAATTTAGGAGGTTGGCTATGGAGGATCGCTCCTATTTTGGAACGTTGCATGGAAAACAAAAAAAATTCTACGCACACGCAAGATCTATCCATGGAGATGCATAGCTAGACAGAGGGAGATCATTTCCATACCCTTGAAGATCGCTAAACTAAAGCGTTTACCAACGCGATTGAAGTAGTCATACACCTTCCCGATCCTTCCCGATCAAGTACCGAATGTATGACACCTCCGCGTTCAGCACATGTTTAGCTCGATGACGTCCTCGCCTTCTTGATCCAGCTAGATGGATGAAGTAATAGATGAGTTCCGGTAGCATGACGGCGTGGTGACGGTGGTGGTGAAGAACAATCTCCGCAGGGCTTCGCCAAGCACAACGGAAACTATGACGGAGGATAAACTAGTGGGGGCGGGGTCCTAGGGTCGTTTCTTGGAGAAAGAGCCTCCTCAAAGTCGGTTTAGCCCGCAAGGCAGGAGTCCTTCTCGGACTCCAGGACCAGACGCCAGGGTCCCTGGAGTCTGGCCCCAGACGCCACCCCTGGCCTTTGCAAAACTCCTTTTGCACCTTCCTAAATCCTTGCGGGCTTTACCCCTTGTCCCAAATAAAGTTTTCTCATACCTGAAAATTTAGGGAAACATTCGAAACCCCTTCCGGTGAATTCTGGAACCCTTCCGGAGACCAAAAACTATTATCCCATATATCAATTTTTACCTCCGGACTATTCCGGAGCTCCTCTCGTCATGTTCGTGATCTCATCCAGGACTCTGAACAACATTCGACAACCAACATACATAACTCATATAATACTATACCGTCAACGAAGTTAAGCGTGTGGACCCTACGGGTTCAAGAATGATGTAGACATGACCGAGACGCTTCTTCGGTCAATAACCAATAGTGGGACCTAGATGCCCATATTGGTTCCTACATATTCTACGAAGATCTTTATTGGTCGAACCTTTATGACAACATACATAGTTCCCTTTGTCCGTCGGTATGTTACTTGCCCGAGATTCGATCGTCGGTATCTTCATAGCTAGTTCTATCTCGTTACCAGCATGTCTCTTTACTCGTTCCGTAATACATCATCTCGTAACTAACTCCTTAGTCACTTTGCTTGCAAGCTTCTTGTGATGCTGTATTACCGAGAGGGCCCAGAGATACCTCTCCGTGATATGGAGTGACAAATCCCGATCTCGATTCATGCCAACTCCACAGACACCTTCGGAGATAACTATAGAGCACCTTTATGATCACCAAGTTACGTTGTGACGTTTGATAACACACAAGGTATTCCTCCGGTATCCGGGAGTTGCATGATCTCATGGTCGAAGGAATATGTATTTGACATTAAGAAAGCCGTAGCAATAAACTGAAGGATCATATGCTAAGATAACTAATGGGTCTTGTTCATCACATCATTCTCCTAATGATGTGATCCCGTTATCAAGCGCAACACATGTCTATGGTTAGGAAACATTAACCAGCTTTTAATCAACGAGCTAGTCTAGTAGAGGCTTAGTAGGGACATTGTGTTTGTTTATGTATCCACACATGTATTTCAGTTTTCGGTCAATACAATTCTAGCATGAATAATAAACCTTTATCATAATTAAGGAAATATAATAATAACCACCTTATTATTGCCTCTTGGGCATATTTCCAACTGCTCTTGCTCCGAATAACACAGTACCATCACGTCACTTTTGGCAAAATTAATCATCAAACACGACATCTCTTGGAAGAAAATATGGAGGAACTGCAAATTTATTATATCCATTGGAGTTCACTCCATATAAGGATGGTGTCATCCGCATATTGGAGGTGCGTGACTCCACCTACTGCAATCAACTGGGCCACCACCCGACACAAATGGCCAGCACATCTCCCTTCATCCATAATGGATGCTAGGCCATCGATAACAATATTAAATAAGAACGGAAAGAGTGGTTCATCTTACCTCAACCCCCCTTGAGGGCTTAAAAAATGGATCCGTCTCCCTATTAATGTTAATGGCAGTATGTCCACTACTAACAAGCTACATAATGCGGGTAACCCATCTACCATCTAACCCTTTGCGCTGAAGGGAATCTCTCCAAAAATCCCAACTAAGCGTATCATAAGCCTTATTGAAATCAATCTTGAAAATACTGCCTTTTGATGTTTAGTCTTAACCTGGTGAATGATTTCATGTAGTGCCAGTAGCCCATCATGAATTAGATCACCCTTAATGAAGGCAGACTGGTTTGGATGGGTAATTCTAGCCACTATAGGTGCCTCCCTCATGGCGTGCGCCTCGTCTAGGATGCCGAAGATCACGTTAATAGCCGTGATCGGCCGGAACTGGTGAATGTCCATTGCCCAAACTTCTTTGGAGATCAACGTAACCACTCCATAGTTAAGGCGGGATGCGTCGAGCACCGAATTATAGAAATCTCGGAATATAATCATCACCACCCCTTTAATGATCTTCTAGAATTTCACAAAAAAACCGAACAGGAAGCCCAACCGGGCCCAGGGCAGAGTCGGGTTTCATCGAGTTCATTGCCGCTTCAACTTCTAGAAAAGGCTCCATGAGCCTCAGCCACCCCCTCTGAGACCCACATCTCGAAGACTCACCCCAGCCCATTGTTGACTGTTCAAAAGGTTTTTGTAAAAACCATCAATGTGAGAGTGGATCTCCACCTTGTCCTAAAGCATTGTGACACCATCCCAAAGGACCACAACCGAGGATCACGATGACGACCATTGGCAATAGCCTCGAAGTATGCCGTGTTGGAGTCACCCCTAAATGTCAAATTAAACGACCCTAAGATGACAGTAAATCTAATCGTTTCGAAAGAACGTCATGATGCTATCCTCGAGACCACATCTCTCCATCCATTCCTCCGGATCTAGACCTGCCGTGGTTGACCGATCATCAAAGGACTTGATGGCCACAAGGAGCCCCACCTTGCGGATCCTCGAGTCTGGCCTAGGTTGCCCCCCCAACCCCGCATGAATTGCATGGATAATTTGGTACAGTGATGCCAAGTGTATAACACCGACATCGATTGGTGGGGGAGTCGAGCGCCTCGAACCACTTGGACATCACCACCTCGGCAAAACCCGGCTGGCATTACCCGAATATATAGCTCGAGATGGAACTATGGCGGTGGCCGAGGACTAGTTTCCCCGGATGACAACAAGGGGACATGATCTGACCAGGGGCGGTGCCAGCACCAGGAGGCTGTGCATTCAAATGCACTAATGTTTTTTAAATGTCTTATTTTCTTGCATAAATACGAATAAAATTAAGCTTGCAATCAAAAAAATTATGGGGTCAGCTGACCCCACATCGTACATGTAGAATCGCCCTGGATCTGCCCTAACCCTCCTAGTCAGTAGTCACTGCCCGAAGAGCTGCTAGGGGAAACTTATGTTCCCTTCAAACGCAACACCCATAATATCGTAGTGCTAAAACTCTAATCTTTGCCTATTTTGCTCTTTAAATTTTTTTTTTGAACGCCATCTTCAAAATGCTGAGCAGACAACTTGACCGAGTCTAAGCCATCAGCACACACATGTCACGCCTTCCTCCAATTCGGCGGACAGCGAGTCGCCGGCTCCAGACTCCCTGACAAGTGGACTGGCGAACAACAATGACATGGACGATGAATAGTTATTGTGAGCTATCGCGTGGGTGTGTCCCACCTGTAAGTATAGAGTGGTATAACTAGGAGATGAGCAGTGGTGCTCGGGGTGTGTTGTAATTGAATCCTGTGAACCTTCTCATCTTTTCAGGGTGCGTTTGGTTTGAGGGCTATCCCTCGTGTGGCTAGGGATAGCCACTTTTTAAATGGCTGCCAGGCGTTTGGTTTGAAGTTTAGCGTGGCTGAGGATAGCCAGATTCGCAGAATATTCCATCAAAATCGGGCTGAGCGGAGCCGCCGAAAAGTGGCGGACATGGCCAACCACTCTGTGCCTGCGCACTCGCCTCGCCGTTTTCCCCTCGTTCTCGCCTCTTCCACCCGCCCCTTGATAAGAAAAAAACCCTCTCCGTATCTCTTGCGAATTTGCGGCGGCGGCCGCCGCCGCCGAACCCCGCGGGGCGTGGTGCTGCAGCGGATTTAGGGGCGTGAAGGTGAGGGAAGCAGGCGCGGTAGTTCATGCCGACAAGGGGAAGCAGGGGATCTGGAGAGCTGCCGGTCGAGGTGGTCGGCGGCGGATCTGGAGAGCTGCCGATCGAGGTTGTCGGCGGCGGATCTGGATCGAGAACTGATGTACATGTGTGGGTCGTGTGGTTCGCGACTACCCATGCGTGGCTTGCGGCGAAGCGTCGTGTGCATGCGGCGGAGTGGTGTACGTGCTGGGCTCCGGCCGGCCGCGCGTGCGTTGATTGTTGTTGCTCTGGTCGGCTGCGCCATGTCCTGTTCCTTTCGTTGATTTTTTCTACTCAAATCTGATGTTATCACAACAGCATATATCCTCTTTCCATCCCTTCAAGCAAACACAACAATGGCTATCTTCAACCACCTGACTTTCTATCTAACCAAACAAAAAAAGTGGCTATCCCTAACCAGGTGGATGAGGATACCCATAACCACCTTAGCCCATCCCCTGAACCAAACGCACCCTCAGCTGATAATCTCATCCCCTTTCGTCTGATATCTCATCCCCTTCTCCAAGCTATCCTCTGATCCCTAGATCTCCAGATCGGGACACCACAATTGGTAATCAGAGCCTGTGATTGCTCCCCTCGCACTCACAATCCGAGATCAATCCGTAAAATTCCACTGCGAAAGGTGCCTTGATTTGCTTCGGCTCATCGGCTCAAAATCCTTAGCGGGGTTGGATTCGATTCAGGAGAGCCGCGACGGCGCTGTCCAAGATCACGAAGCCCTCGGCGCAGACGGAAATTTTGTTGGGCACAATGGAGAAGATGCAGGCGACGTTGGATGAGATCCTGACCCGCTTCACCGCCACGGATACCAGCGTCAAGACCGTCTCCGAGGAGGTCATCAGCCTGCGCAAACAGGTAGAGGAGTTTGGCGACGAGATGGACCACATCAAGCGCCGCGTCCACGACACCGGCAAGTCAACCCCATCGTCCTCGTCCGCGCTGCATCAGGAGACCGCTCCGCCACCTGCCGACAAGGGCCATGGAGTGCCGCTGCTCGTCAATAATCATCCGCCGCTGCTTGGAACTCCTCAACAGCAGCCGTCCGGATTTCACACCGCGCCGTCATCACCACATGAGCAGGATGTGCGGCCCACCCTCCACGCCCAACCAGATCAGGAGGAGTACCGGCCGCGTCAACCACGCCATGATTTTCCACGTTTCCATGGTGAGATGCCCCTGCTTTGGATAGACCAGTGCTTGACTTATTTCGAGATGTACCGAGTGCCTGTTCATCACTAGGTCAGTACTGCTACTCTGTACTTGGATGGATTGGCTGCGATGTGGTTTCAGGCATATAAGCGTTTGCATAGACGTCTCACTTGGGATGAATTCACGGGTGCTGTGGTGACTGAATTTGGGCATGACGAGTATGATGTTCACATGACTAAGTTGCAGCAGTTACGGCAAACCACTTCTGTGAATGAATATAAGGCCCAATTTGAAGAGTGTATGTATCATTTCTTTCTCTGGATCCAACCATGAGCACTCGCTGGTTTGTCTCTCAGTTTGTCTTTGGATTACGAGATGAGCTTTGTGGACCTGTGAGATTGCAGGCTCCTACTAGTGTTACTTGCGCTGCAGCTTTGGCAAAAATTCAGGAAGAAGAAGTGGAACACATACGACCCAGAAATCGTCCCGCAGCTCCAACAAAACATCCACCACAACCTGTAGCAGGTGTGGTGCATACACCAGCTCTGGGACGAACAGAATTGCCTCCCCGTCAGGGCAATGATGACTTTAACAGGGAACGGCAGATCCGTGATTTTCGGCGCGCCAATGGTCTTTGTTTTAAATGTGGGGATAAGTATTCCAAAGAGCATCAGTGTAAAAGATCAGGTCAGCTACTCACTATTGAAGTTGGAGAATTTGGTGAAGTATTATCAGATGATGCAGTGGTTGCCCTGGATCTCTTGGAAGAAACAAAAATACCCGCTACTTGCTATCATCTTTCTATGCATGCTCTCGCGGGAACAGAAGCTTTGGAAACTGTTCGCATTCGTGCTTTGGTGGGAAATCAGGTGATGCTCTTGCTTATTGACTCTGGCAGCACACACACGTTTGTAAATAAGAGCTTTGCAGAGCGTGCTGGTTGCACTATTCAGTTAGTCCCAATAGTTTCAGTTAAGGTAGAAAATGGACAAATTTTGTCGTCTGATGCTCAAGTACAAGGGTTACAGTGGTGGACACAAGGATCTACATTTGTAACTGATATGAGGGTCCTGGAGCTTGGGGCCTATGATGCCATATTAGGCATGGACTGGCTAGAGCAGTTCAGTCCTATGATCTGCCATTGGCGTCAGAAAACATTAACATTCGATTATTTGGGAAAATCCATTACACTGCAGGGTGTCCTTTCTAAACCACAAGAGTCACTCCGGGAAATGTCTCTGGAACAGTTAAATAAGTGGATTTCGGGGAATGAGGTCTGGGCCATGGCTATGATTGATCCTATACAGCAAACAACAGAATCTGTACCCAACATAGTGCAATCAGATATGCAGTCTTTACTCGAGGAATACCATGATGTTTTTGATCAGCCCACTACTTTGCCACCGCATCGTGCCTTGGATCATTCGATCTCGTTAGAACCAGGAGCTCATCCAACAAACAGTCGCCCCTACCGGTACTCTCCATTGCAAAAGGACGAGATCGAACGTCAGGTCTCGGAAATGCTTGACAGAGGGGTGATTCAGACAAGCATGAGTCCGTTCGCGTCTCCGGTGCTGTTAGTTAAAAAGAAGGACGACACATGGCGATTTTGTGTTGATTATCGTCGCTTGAATTCCATAACTTTGAAGAACAAGTTTCCCCTACCGGTCGTTGATGAGTTGCTGGACGAATTGGCTGGCACTAAATTTTTCTCCAAGTTAGATTTACGCGCAGGATACCATCAAATTCGCATGAGGCCAGAGGATGAAGAAAAGACAGCCTTTAAAACACATCACGGCCACTTTCAATTCCGAGTGATGCCATTTGGATTAACGAATGCACCAGCCACATTTTAGTGCATTATGAATCTCATTTTTGCTAAATACCTCCGCAAGTTTGTGATAGTCTTCCTGGACGATATCTTGGTCTACAGTTCATCTTGGGCAGAGCATTTAGAGCATCTGCGTCTGGTGTTCGAAACACTTCGTCAGGCTCAATTCTTTGCTAAGTTATCCAAGTGTTCTTTTGGGCAGAACAGTATTCAGTATCTTGGCCATATTATCTCTGATTCCGGTGTTGCAACCGATCCCGAGAAAACAGTGGTGATGGAACAGTGGCCAATTCCTAAGACAGCAACTGAACTACGAGGATTCCTTGACCTAACAGGTTATTACCGTAAATTTGTTAAACATTATAGTCTGATTGCTAAACCACTGTCTCAACTTCTGACCAAAAAGGGTTTCTACTGGAATGAACAAGCAACACAAGCATTTCTTGCTCTGAAACAAGCTATGGCACAGGCACCTGTCCTGGCATTGCCCAACTTTTCCGAGCCCTTCACCGTGGAAACTGACGCTTGTGGCACTGGAGTGGGGGCAGTGTTAATGCAGAAAGGGCATCCAATTGCATACATGAGCAAGCCTCTTGGGATACTTAACTGTAAAATGTCCATCTATGAAAAAGAATTCCTTGCTGTGATTATGGCTGTGGATAAGTGGCGTCCTTATTTACAGTGCGGCCCATTTCAGATAGTCACCGATCATAAGAGCCTCTGCAACCTAGAGGATCAAATTTTGACTACTGATTTGCAACGCAAGGCAATGGCCAAGCTCGTGGGTTTACAGTTTCAGATTAAGTACAGAAAGGGAAGTTATAACGGTGCTGCCGATTCCTTGTCTCGAGTGGGCCATTTATTGGAAACACATGCCATTTCCACCTTGCAACCTGATTGGGTCCAGGAGGTTTCCAATTCCTATGTCACTGACACAGTGGCCACTCAGTTATTACAAGAATTGGCAATTCAATCTCCTAATGCAAAAGGTTATGCATTGAAGAAAGGCCTAATTACTTACAAAGGCAGAATGTATATTGGTGCAAATCTTGCCCTACAAACTAAGCTGATAGCAGCTCACCATGATACTGCAGTGGGAGGCCATTCAGGTATTCAAGCCACATACCACAGATTGAAGCAGCTGTATTATTGGCCAGGTCTTAAGGTTGCCGTGGAAAATTATATCCATCAATGTATAGTGTGTCAACAAGCAAAACACACTAATACAAAACCAGCTGGCCTTCTGCAACCCTTGCCACCCCCGACAGTCCTTGGACTGAATTGACAATGGATTTCATCGAGGGTCTTCCTAATTCAGAGGGTGCAAATTCAATATTGGTGGTCGTTGACCGCTTAACAAAGTATGCTCACTTTCTGCCCTTGCATCATCCTTTCACAGCAACTTCAGTGGCCAAAGTTTTCCTGGATAATGTGGTGAAACTACATGGTATTCCCAAAACCATTATCTCTGATCGTGATAAGATCTTCACTAGTAAGTTTTGGAGAAACCTGCTGCAATCCATGGGTATTGAGCTCCACTACAGCACCGCTTACCATCCGCAAACCGATGGTCAGAGCGAACGAGTAAATCAATGTTTGGAGCAGTATCTTCGTTGTGCTGTACAAGACAATCCTCGTCATTGGCGTCGTTGGCTATCCATGGCAGAGTTCTGGTACAATTCCAGTTTTCATACTGCTCTTCAATGCTCACCATTCCAAGCTTTGTATCACATTGCCCCAAATTTTGGAGGAATGCCTAACCTTACCGTGTCCAATGACTCGCCAGCTGCTAGTGTTGTTATCGACTATAAGGCACCGACTGAACTTTTGCGTGCTCAGCTGATACGAGCCCAACAACGCATGAAGAGCTATGCTGACAAGAACAGGACTGAACGTCAGTTTCAACCGGGTGATCAAGTTTTGCTGAAACTCCAACCTTATGCCCAACAAACAGTGGTCAATCGTCCATATCCCAAATTATCCTACAAGTATTTCGGTCCATATACTGTTCTGGAGCGCATTGGTGCTGTCGCATACAGACTACAATTACCAGTTTCAGCTCAGGTACACCCAGTCTTTCATGTGTCCCAATTGAAGCCATTTACTCCAAACTACACTCCTGTGTATACGGATATTCCTGCCGTGCCGGATTTGACAACAGTAGCACCGGTACCTGTTGCAATCCTTGATCGTCGGATGGTACGCAAGGGCAATGCAGCAGCACCTCAAGTTCTCATTCAATGGGCACATGTTCCTCCAGAGCGTGCTACCTGGGAGGATTACTATGTCGTCAAAAGCAGATTTCCTGAAGCTCTTCTGTGGGACGATGAGCAAGCTCAAGCGGGGGGCAATGTCACGCCTTCCTCCAATTCGGCGGACAGCGAGTCACCGGCTCCAAACTCCCTGACAAGTGGACCGGCGAACGACGATGACGTGGACGATGAATAGTTACTGTGAGCTGTCGCGTGGGTGTGTCCCACCTGTAAATGTAGAGTGGTATAACTAGGAGATGAGCAGTGGTGCTCGGGGTGTGTTGTAATTGAATCCTGTGAACCTTCTCATCTTTTCAGCTGATAATCTCATCCCCTTTTGTCTGATATCTTATCCCCTTCTCCAAGCTATCCTCTGATCCCTAGATCTCCAGATCGGGACACCACAACACACTGTACGCTCGATCCAGTTTAGTATCCCAAACATTAAATGGTAGTGATATATGGCCCTGGAAACTGATCGAACTTACTAATTCCTATAGTAGTATATGTGGACCCAAAATCAATCTCCAGCGTGTAGATATCTCCATCAAAAACACACTCGTCTCCTCGACCCCAAAGTTAATGCCCAATACTTATCATTACACAAAGAAAGGAAGTAATTAATGCATCAATTAATGAGAAGCGAGTATAGGACTCGAGAGCATATCCATCCAAGAGCGTTCACCTATAAAAACACCCCTGCTCGATGAATCCATCCTGTGCCTTCCGAGACTGTATTCTATTGCCTTTTGAGCAAGCACTCTTGCTCGATCGATCGATCGACCGATCCCGTGCCTGGCCACTGGTTGGCGAGCATCTTACGCAATGGCAGGTCGCCCGTTGCTGGTCCCGGCTGTCATGCTGCGTCCTCCTGGACCGGCGTTGGGCTCGAGGGCCTCACTATACGTCGGCGACCTAGATGATGGCGGGGCATATCTACGCCCTGTTCTGCCAGGTGGCGCCCGTGGCGTCCCTCCGTGTCTGCCGGGACGTCACTGGCAGGTCACTTGGTTATGCCTACGTGAATTTCTACAGTCGGGAGGACGGTGAGTTTGGCTTCATCTCTTTTTTTTTTCTTTTTTTTTGGGGTTGTCTTTGTCTCTTTGCATGTTCATCTACTCAGGCTTGGATTGGGGATACAAAGAACTTACGAGGCTGCGTGGTTTTAGATCTTGGTTGTGTAGTCTGTGATTTACTAGATTTCCCATACAAGATGTGGCACACCATCGGTTGAAGTTCTATTTTGGCATTTTCTTGTTCTGGTCAACAGAGGCGAGGGTCTTTTGATGGAACGCGTGTAGATAGTGTGTTGACCTGCAGTTTGTAGAACAACATGTCACTAACATGAGTAGTGTTGGAATCCGTAACCGTTTCGGGTTTGCGGAATCTGATGCTCTCGGAATCGGGCTCGGAATAGGATAAATGATTGGCAAAAGCCAATGGACACACACAGTGGTTGCAATTAAACGTGTGTTTACCTACATACCATATATTTCTGTCGTAAAAGAAATTGACATGTTCCTATTATTGGTGATGTCTTTCTTATTCAGGTCGTAACACTTGAGAATTGAATCGCAAGTTGAATTGTAGTTTGTTGTTAAGTTAGGTTGGTTGTTTTCAAATTAGCCAACATTAATTGCTGTTTGTGTCTGAGTGAAAGGCTTCATACACTGCTTTTGTTTATTATGAACAGACGAGAATAGGAATTTGGGCTAAAATCCTGCTAAGAGTTCTCTATAGATTGTGCACCATGGGGTAGAAAATCGCTGTAGATAATATAGTGTTGTCGGAATCTGACTCAGAACCGGATGTATGATTTGGGAAAAATAAGTAGACACACACAATTGTTCCAATTAATATGTGTTTATCTGTTCGCTGAGTTATGCCGTAAACGAAATGACATGTTCATATTACTGGTGGTTGTCTATCGTATTTATGGTGTAACATTTGGGAGTTGAATCGTTAGCGAGAGGAATTGTAGTTTTTATTAAACTAGGTCACATGATTTGTTTTCAAGTCAGACAAGATTGATCATTGTTACCAATGAGGGAATGACTTCATAGATTGCATTTGGCGATTAGGAAGAGAATGGAATTTTGACTAAATCTCGGTAAGACTTCTTTATAGATTGGGTTTATGCACATTCCATAAAAAAACCAAGACCCTCGCTTCGATAGATCACAACAAGAAATATAACTTCAAGGCACTGTAGATTAGGAAGAGAATGGAATCGGCAGTTTGTAGATTGGGAAGATAATGGAATCAGCAGTTTGTAGAACATGGTGCCGAACACTGACATCAGGGTTAGAATCCGTAACCGATTCGGGTTTCCGATATGGCAAAAAATCTTTGTGGAAACAAATGCTGTCGGAATACGACTCAGAGTCGGATGTATGATTCGGAAAAGTCAAGTAGGCACACACACCGGTTGTAATTAATGTGTTTTTATATACCTATATATTTTTGTGACAAACTAAATGTTCCCATTATTGTTGATGTCTATCTTACTTACGCCGTAATACTTGGATTGAATCGTCAGCGAGAGGAATTGTAGTTTTTTGTGAACTTTGGGTTGGTTTGTTTCAAATTAGCTAACATTAGTTGTTGATTCCATCTGAGTTTATGGCTTCATAGATTTCTTCTGGTCATTACGAATAGAAAAGAATAGAATTTGGGTTAAGATCCTATTAAGATTTCTGCGTAGATTTGCACCATGGTGTAAAATTCGACGCGGAAAATAACGTTGCCGAGTATGTCGGAATCCGACTCAAAATCGGATATATTATTTTGAAAAAGCAAGTAGGCACACACAATTATTATTTTAGTTAATGCATTTTTTGTACTTGCAGGATTCTCTCATAAACAAAATGTTATGTTCATATTATCGGCGTCGTCTATCTTACTTACGGTCTAACTTTTGGGAGTTGAATTGGTTAGCGAGAGAAAATTTAGCTCTTTGTTAAATTGGGCCACACGGTTTATTTATAAGATAGCCAAGATTTGTAGATTGCACACGGGAATTAAGAACACAAGAGAATGGAAATAGAGCTTAAATTTCCTTACGATTTCGTTGTAGATTGTGCATCATGCATGGTGTAGAACGTCATCCTGGAAGTTAACATTGTCACAATCCGACTTGGACTCGGATGTGCATATGATTAGGAAAAAACAAATAGCTAGAATTTGGTTACAATTAATGTGTGTCTATGTTCTTATTTCTTTCTATCTAAACAAAAGGACATGTTTCTGTTATTGGTGTTGTCTATCTTTTTTATGAAGTAACATTTGGGAGTTTACTTGGTTAGTGAGCGACTTTTTTAAAGTTTAGTCCATGCAGTTTGTTTTCTAGTTTAACCAATATTCATTCTTGTTTCCATTGATGCCTCCATAAGTTGGTGTGGCAATTTGGAAAATATAAACAGGAGGGAACTGAATGTGGGTTAAAAGGTCGTTAAGAATTTTTCTAGTTTGTGCACCATGGTGTTGAAATGTGCTACATTACACTAGGTAGATTGTATGATCACGATGGCCCCATGGATTTCATAGTTAACCTAGTCAAATTTTCATCAGTTTATTCATGCTCCACGCTGCCAAATTAGTTACGAGCGAAATTGTACATAGTTCAAATTGGATATTAGCTTTGCATATCGGACATCCGATAATTATCTGCTCGATGAACATCCTGTCATATATAATACACCATGTTGTATCGTGGTCAATTATACATATACATACCATACCTACACTATTGTTTTCACCTTAACCTGATTTCTTTTTCTTTGTATTTGTATGTTTGCTTGCCCTACTAGAGGATTTGAGTTTAATACTACAATTACCTCTAATAATTTTGTATGTGATTGTTTTGCAGCCAAACGTTCATTAGACTCTTTAAATTTTACACCTCTCAACGGGAAGCATATCCGAGTTATGTTCTCGAATAGGGACCCAAAGCTGCGATTGAGTGGAAAGGCCAATATATTCATAAAAAATCTTGTGCCAAATATTGATGGCAAGAGCTTGAGTGATATGTTTGGTCGCTATGGCACTATACTATCATGCAAAGTGGCCACTCACTTTGACGGTCAATCAAAAGGGTACGGATTTGTTCAGTTTGCAGAGGAGACATCTGCCAATGATGCCATCGACAGCTTGAATGGCAAGTTGGGTTGAATGGCAAACAAATTTTTGTAGGTCTCTTCATTCGTCGTCAGGAGAGGCAGCCAAATATCAGCGCGAGTAATTATACAAATGTATATGTGAAGAACTTGCCAAAGGAATTCACTCACAATGACCTTCTGCAAGAGTTTGGTCCTTTCAGTACAATTACTAGCGCTGTAATCATGAGAGATAATGATGGAATATCCAAATGCTTCGGATTCGTTAACTATGGGGAATCAGAATGTGCTGCAGAAGCTGTGAAAAGTCTTAATGGTAAGATGATTAAGGATACAATTTTGTATGTTGGAAGAGCTCAGAAAAAGTCAGAAAGAGAAGCAGAACTGAAAGAAAACTTTGAGCGTGCGAGAAATGAGAAATTCAAAAAGTTTGAAGGGCTCAATCTATACGTGAAGAACCTAGATGATAGTATTAATGATCGAAATCTTAGAGGGTTATTTGAATTTTTTGGTGAGATAGGATCATGCAAGGTAGTTCTCTCTTTATTTGCTAGCTAATTTTGTTTCTTAGTATCATGGCTCACCTTCTTAACATTTTTTTTGGTTATGGTTGATTCACAATGAAGGAGCAAGGGTTATGGCTTTGTGTCATTTACAACTATTGAAGTTGTCCACAAGGCTGTAAGTAACATGGTTTAGTTGTATGCAAACGTACCCAATGCATCCAGTTGACTAGTTTAGATTATTAAATCATCTTTGATCAATGTGGTAGATTGACGGGATGAACAGGAAGATAGTCGGCAAAAAGCCATTGTATGTTGGTGTAGCTCAACGCAAAGAGGAAAGACGAGCGATGCTAGTGGTAAATCTTTCCCAAGTGATCATTTTGTACATTAGGTGCCTTCTGCTGATAAGTGATAAGTAGTGACTTCTTTTAATTAATCTTATATGCTGATAAGTGCTGTTTGAGTTCTAATATTGCTATGTGACATGTCTACTACATGTCCAATTATTTACGTATTATTTGTTTCATTTTTACACATAGCTGATGAACTAAAAGAAAATCAGTTCAGTTATAAATAAGTTGTATATTGTCCCATCCTAAGAATAACATAGACTGAGAATCAATGTGGATGAGTGTTAACAAAATGGTTATTTTTTTACCGTCCAAATAAACTTAAGTAAAACAGGTTCTCTCTTGTCACCTGTGTGTCACTGAATATTTGAACATTAGATCTGCAACTGTTTCAAGAATATAAACAAGGGACACAGCACAAGCTTAATGCTACTGACATTGTTTCTAGGCACACTTTGCTCGTTTTCAGAACACAGGAGTTCTAGCACCCGCAGTACCACAAAATTTTGCTCCCCGTCAGTTCTACGTCGGTCCAGGAGTGCCTGGCATGTTCCCACCACTGGTTCCTGCAGGCTTCGGGTATCAACAATTCCTACAACAGCATTTCACTCCTTGGGTTCCTAGCGGCATGACGCCATATACGTATAACATGCCGAGGCCACTACACCATGCTTGGCGTGGTGTGCATCAAGAAATCAATTTACACCGACAGGTATTATGGCATGAGAGATGAACATTTTTTGACTTAATTTTTTTAATCCTTAATGCATCAGCTACTCTTGCAAAGTGCATCCAGCCGTGCCCATGTTCAGATTAGGTCACAAGTAGTCAATTCACCTGACTTTCTTGCTTTTACAATGCAGATGGTGTACCCAAATACCAACCAAGCCTTCACATACATGCCAAATTCTATGAATGTGAATGCCAACTCTGTGATGGTTCCCCCTGGCTTCGCACAAAGTGATAGTACTGTCTCTACTCCATCTGTTCCAAGCAAGAACACCACCACCACTGCTGTAGATTCTTCTTACCTGGAGAAACAACATCCAGTAAGGACAGTGGAATTATATTAGGACGTGCTAATTTCACAGTTACAAATTTTACTTGGCACGCATGTTTATATATTAGCCATTTATGTCAATGAAGGGTGAATTTTTAGTTTGTTCGTATACTTTGTTTATCTTGCAGATTCAAGACGAGAAATTGTACCCACTGGGTGAACAGCTTGAGCCAGAATTAGGAGGGAAGGTGACAGGGATACTGGGTGAAGCAATGGAAGCTCTGCAAGGAAGGAAACTGGAAGAGGCCAGGGATACTGTTGACCTCGCAACCATACCATCATCATCGACCTTGAGTGTTAGCAGAGATGCTATTGACCCCGCTTCGACAGCGTCGTCCTCGAGTGCTTCCGCTGACGGTGCTAACCTTGCTCCGTCACCATCATCCTCGAGTGCTTGAACGCTGGTTCCTAACATCTCTGTCGACCTGAAATTTAGATGGTTGGATAATGTTTAAGAAGATTCCTGGTTTGATGTTGCTTCATGATATTTTCTGTCAGAGTTTTATTCTTGTTTGTTTGTTTGTTCTTTGGTTAAAGTGCAACTGCATTTTCCCCAATATTTAGGATAACTTCATCAAATAAAAAAATTAGACAGTGCCCTCTTCCTTTGGCAGTGATTCTAGTTTCTTCCAATATTACGTAAAAGATATAATAGTTTAACGATATCTGTTTAACAATTCATGATGGCCTCACAAAACACACAGAGATGCTATTGACCCCGCTTCCACAGCGTCGTCCTCGATTGCTTCCGCTGACGGTGCTAACCTCGCTCCGGCACCGTCATCCTCAAGTGCTTGAATGCTGGTTCCTAATATCTCTATCTCGACCTGAAATTTAGATGGTTGGATAATGTTTAAGAAGATTCCTGATTTAATGTTGCTTCATGATATTTTCGGTCAGAGTTTTATTCTTTTCTGTTTGTTCTTAGGTTAAAGTGCAACTGCATTTTCCCCAATATTTAGGATAACTTCAGATAAAAAATTAGACAGTGTCTTCTTCCTTTAGCAGGGATCCTATAGTTTACGTCCAATATAAGGACAAGAAAATAGTTTGACGGTATCTGTTAAACAATTCATGATGGCCTCGCAAAAGAAAAACACAACAACCAAAAGTGCAAATAGCATGTTATGGCAAATAGCTTCAGCCTCTAAATCAGCTAAATTGATGCTAAACAGGGGCTAAATGGCGCTAAAACTGCCAAGTAGTACTATATGGAGAGGTCGTTTACATGGACAAGTAGCATTTGCTTTTCTCTTCTACAACTATATCTCCTAATCTTTCGTCAGTTTATATATTACTAATGTTCAACTCATCTACCCGGGGAAAAGGCCCTCTCCTCCATGACAGAACGAAAATCCTAAGCCCCCTCGCCGCGCCGTACAACGCCCCAGGGTAGCTTGTGCCAAACGGTCAATGTGCCTGCGAGTTGCCTCAGGCGAAGGCGTCGGCGGCGTGAACCATGTGCAGTGGGATGCTAGGGGTGAGCGACCACAGGAATGTTTAGAGTATTGTGCACATCTCACAGACTGCTAGATGTTTCATGTGATGTAGAAGTACATATATGCATTCAAACTTGTCGATAGATGCATGGAAGAAACTAGTTAAGAATTTTGAGGCATACAATGTGGAATTTGCAAGCTTCATCTCCGCAGGTGTATAGCACCATGCATGTGCCATCAAGCTTACGTAACCGTTGAATATGATTACGTCTAGCTCACCAAACAGCCCTGCGATGCAGGTAAGCTGTGTTTCTTTCTCCTTCTCTTAAACACGTAATCCTTGAGCGCTGCAACCATAGCATCGTTTCTCTGTAGAGAAGCTCATCAAGCTCATGCATCATCTGCCGGATGAAACGATGATCGACATTGTTCTCTTGCAAGGATGCAAGTTCAGACCGGAGCCTCTCAATATCACGTAGCACATGCCCAAAGGTTTTACTGCTCCATTTCCAAAGATTGTACAGAGTTCCTTCAACGAGTTTGACACCGACTCCAAGTTTCCATCTGGTCGACTCCGCACCCATGTGTCGGTGTACAAAATTAGGGGCTCTCCTTTTGCACCCCTTTACTTGTGCACATGCAGTCAGGGCCGCGCCTACGGCCGCACTGAGCAGGGAAGAGGAGGGATGCCGGACGGCAAGACAACCGAAGCAACGCCAAGACCAGAGACACAAAGAGCAAGGGAGCGAAGTCGACTCCCCCGGCAAGACTCTTGCTGGGGCAACCTCCGCAGCCCCGGCAAGAGCCTTGCCGGGGCAACTTGCCCTATGCCAGCTGAGGACGCCGCCCTTGAGCCAAGGGGTTCCAATGCCATCAACCGCATCGAAATCAAGGCTCGGGAGGCACCTCCATGGTGGCATGCAGATCTTTGTGGAGATCATAAATACACAAGATCAGATGAGAACCAGAAGACGACGATCCTTGGCGAGATTCTTGCCAAGGAAATCCATGTGACCCCCGGCAAGATCCTTGCCGGGGACGACCGCGGTGCCACGGCAAGACCCTTGCCGGGCCCCCGGCAAGACCCTTGCCGAGGACATCTGCGGGGCCGCAGCCAGGCCCACGTCTGTCAAGACTCCACCGCCGCTCCCATGCAGCTGCTAGCTCAACCAGTGGGGCAGGCGTCTACGTGTCAGCATGCGGCCTCCACACTGACTCAGCAAGCACCTGCGTGGTGGCATGCAGATCTTCGTGAAGGCTCCGCCATCACGCCAGCCCAGCGCCAACCAAAGTGGCGCTACAACGCCTCGTCGGCTTGGACGCGCGTCGGAGCCAGGCGAAGCGGCGACAGCTGGGACGAGCTTCCTTGCCGTCCCCGATAAAGCAAGAGGGGCACATCGACAGCGCATTAAATGTGTTTGTCCGACGGTGCCAGAGGATAGACTCAGCCACGATACTCCTTTCCACCTCCTGTGTGCCACTGTGGCAACCCCTTTTGTCTATAAAAGGAGGCCCTAGGCGTACTGGAGGAGGATTCGGATCTTTGGAACTAGGGACACACCGTAGCTAGTTCAAGAACTCAAGAACACTCAAATATACATCAAAGCAGGACTAGGGTATTACGCATCTCCGCGGCCCGAACCTGGGTAAACGATCCTTGTGCTGACCGCCAGACCTGCTCTTTGCACAACTCCGCGCCCGCCAACCGTAGAAGGGATCCCAGTGATTCCGTAGGTGTCGTTTCCACCGAGATCTTTGGCGCGTCACGTAGGGGGCGCAGTTGTGGAAATCTGGTCTGGTTGAAGCAGCGACTTCATCATGGTCGTCACTCCAAGGAAGAAGACGACCGAACAAGTGGCGTCCTCGGTGGATGCAATGAACACTCGTGCAGCGGCATATAAGCTAAGTCATGCAAAACTTTGAGCAATTCCTTTTTATATATAAGGTTTTCGTCCTCGACGATCTTGCCCTGTGTATGGAAAACCTGCACGCAATGGGGCCTTGTCACTATTGGCAACCCCCTCGTTCTATTTCGAGACCGCTCAATAGTTCTAGCGGCTGTGTCGAGAACGGCATGGTGACCTTCTGTGATTGGCAACGCTCTCGTTCTGTCTCGAGTCTGCTCGACAGTTCGAGCGGCCGCGTTAAGAGCAGTGAGGTGGTTTGCCCGGCAGCAAGCACACCCGGCAGGCCATTGGGGATCCGTCCTCGAGGCACCGCGACATGGGATTTCGCACCGGCAAGCCTACCCGATTAATGTAGGGTGGACATACAAAGGGAGATCAAACGGGAAAATAACATGCATCGTTTCAAAAGCACTGCAGAGTTATACTACATCAATTGTTGCTGCGGTTCTAACTAAAGATAAAAATTATCTTGGTTGTGAACTTGCAGCAGCGATAAGAAATGGGGTGCCTAGTCCCGGCGCTGGCCTTCTATCCTCCGAACTCCGTCGATGCGGCTGATGACGGGCTCGATACGCTCCTTGAGTGTCGCGGGGTCCATGTCCTCCGGCAAGCTGTCCAGCGCAACTTTGAAGTTGAGGTCAGGGTTCCAGTACGCCACCTTGGTGAGGACCTTGGTCATGGCACCCCGGCAAAGCCTCCAGGCCTCATCAACCAGAGAGGCCGCCCTGTTAAAGCGAAACTACTCCAGGGCCCCGAGAACACCCTCGAAGAACAAGGTCAGCCTGGCATTGGGACTCACGTTCGGCTTCGGGACGTACCTCATGTTTGGCATCCCCATGGTAGCCAGCTGCGTGGTGATCCTACCAGCAATATCGGCGAGGCGGCTGATCCAGAGGTTTTCGCCCTTCACAAAATCCTCGTGGTTGGCGGCTTCGTTCTTCCGCAGTTGCCTCTCCTTCTCCAGATTCTTGGTCAGTGTCTCCTCCTGGGCCCTGACCTCCGACAGCGTACCCTCCAGACCCTCCAGCTTCAGCTTCAGGTCTTGGATGGAGTTGTTGGCCTTCGAGAGTAGCTCGGCCTCGCCGAGGACTGTGGCCTGCGCATCAGCCAAATCGCCTTTGGCCGCGTCCCTCTCCCCCTTCAGCTCTAGGATCTGCTTCTTCAGCCCGTCTCGCTCCACCTCCAGCTCGTTCACCTTGCCGGCATGGACCTGGGCCTGAGCATTGAGTGCCTCCTCGTGCCTCTACTCCAGTTCCTGGGTCCGCTACACGACAAGCTCCTTGACCTCCCCGACCTTCCCGCAGAGTGTCGCGGCGAGTTTCTCCTCGCGGGCGGCAAGGTCGTCCTCCTGGGAGTTCATCGCGGCCTGGTGCTAGCGCCGAGCGGCCTCGTCCTTGGCGGCCTGTTGTCTCGCCGCCTCCTGGGCCTTCTCAATATCGGTCTGCTTCATGACAAGCTCCAGCTTGTGCTCGGCCAGCAGATCCTAGGCGGTCTTCAGTTCCTCACAGGCCTGGCGGAACCAAGCCTGCGTCTCGGTGACGCGCCCCTCGAGGTCCGCCTCTGCCTTGTCCACCTCCGCCATCCTGGACTTGGCCTTGTCCAGGCGGGCACGGTGAAACGCCTGGAGCTTGTGGAAGTTGGCGCTCATGCCCTGGAGGAGCCACTCTTCCTGGGAACTGCCGCCATCGGTGCTCAGTTCATCAACGACCTCAAGCCCGGCGGTGGCAAGCACCTCGTCGTCGAACACCTCCCCCTCAGCGGGTGCCCTGGTGCTCGCCGTCCATGGGAGGTGGACGAACATGTCGTCGCTCACCTTCAGGTACTTGCTCGAGCCAGAGGCGGCGGAGGAGGAAGGATGGTCGTCAACCACCTCCTCCTAGACATGAGGTACGTCCTTGCTGGGGACGCCCCTCGGGGCGGCATGGTTGATGGGGGTGGTGTGTTGGGGGTGGCCCTCGGTGACTCCTCTGGGTGCCGTCCTCCTCCTGCAACCACGGCAAGGTCAGCACCAAGAGATTGTGTCCCAGCACATGTTGATGAGGAGTGATTGATGAATGCATGCTGGGGGCTGCGCCGGGGGCTGATATCCGGGCTGTTCTCCACCACCAGCGGCGTACTCGAGGTGCCCTCCGGGGGCTGACCACCCGTCGAGGCCCTGGCCCTCTTCGCCACCCTCTGGGCCAGCGTCTCCATATCCCTGCGAAGATGAGGACAAGTCAAGACAAGCGACACGATCTGAGGGGACGGAGATGACAAAAGACAATATACTTACTCATCCTCCGCCTCCTCTTCCGTTGCCTTCCTCTTCCTCCTCAGGCTAAGAGACCCGAAGTCGAAGATGACCTCCGTGTCGTCGCCTGCGGGAGGAGGGGAAGCGGGTGGAGACCGAGGACGCTTGGATGAAGAAGAGGCAGACGCTTTCTTCTTCGCCACCACAACCTTCACCACCATCCTCGCCGCCACGGCCCTCGTTTGGCGCACGGACACCTCTTGGGTTTGTTTCGGTTGCGTGGCCCTGCCGGGCCGGACCAGCTCACCAGAGTTGGCCTGCTGCAGGACATGCCCTCTCCTCGTGGCCGGGGGGTCGACAACCTCGACCTCCTCCCTGGAAGACTCATCGACCACATATTCAATAAGAGGGGCCCCGGTGATGGTGTTGCTGGCCTCCCCAGCGGATTCCGCCCACTGGGCGAGCTCCTTCCCCTCCGCGGCCGCCGCGGCCTCGTCCTCCACGCCGCCAACGCCGTCGGACTCCCTGGCGAGCTCTGCCTCCGCCGCCCTGGTGGCGATATAGTCCAGCTCCGCTTGGGTGGTGTCCTAGATGAGCAGTGGCTCTTCGCGGACGTACTTCTCCGACAAGGTGTCGAGGAACTTCTGCACCTGATCTGCCTCTGGCCCGGCCCAATTTGGGTCAGGGTCGTGCGCATTACAGTCCGGCATCATGGCAATGATGTCAGTTTGGCGGGAGTTGTTGCTCAGCAGGACCACCCCCGTCGGCAACCCAAACAAGGGCCCTTGGCGACCTTGTCGGCCTTCGCGGCCTTGCCGGTCCTCTCGGCCCTACCATCACGGTCCACGTCGAGCTGAAAAAGCCGCTGGCAGAAGTGGGCATGCCCCATCACCGTGAAGTTGTGGTTCAAGCCAGGGCAAAGCCGCATGATGTCAGCTGCATTCCTGAAAAGCCAGGCCGGCCTCCCCTTGTTGTGCAGTGGAGCGATGCGGCGGCGGATGAAATCCGCCCCAATCATCTCCAGGGTGAGCCCGGCAACGGTGAGGCAATGGATCCTCGTAATGGCGACCGTGAGCTTCTCATCCTGGGCGCCGACATCGCCCCAGTCGTCTCTGCGAACCAGCGGCGCCTGGCGAACCTGGCAAAATTCCTGTGTGTCCTCCTCCTCAATCCAGCACCACCGGCTCCGCCACTCCTCCCACCTCTCCTTCTAAGCGCCCTCCGGATATGTCCCCTTCTCCTGGGTCCTTGGGATCCAGGCGACACAACCGGAGATGGCGCCTCCCTTCTGGATCCGAGGATAGAAGTAGTGGCGGAAAAGCGCTGATACGTCTCAATTGTATCTATAATTTTTGATTGCTCCATGCTATATTATCTACTGTTTTGGACTATATTGGGCTTTATTTTCCAGTTTTATATTATTTTTGGGACTAACCTATTAACCGGAGGCCCAGCCCAGAATTGTTGTTTTTTTGCCTATTTCAGTGTTTCGAAGAAACAGAATATCAAACGGAGTCCAAACGGAATAAAATCTTTGGGAACGTGATTTTCTCACCGAACGTGATCCAGGAGACTTGGGCCCTACTCCAGGGAGTCAAAGAGGAGGTCACGAGGGTGGGGGGCGCCCCCCAGGGCGCCCCCCCTGCCTCGTGGGCCCCTCGGTGCTCCACCGACGTACTCCTTCCTCCTATATATACACACGTACCCCCAAACGATCAGAACAGGAGCCAAAAACCTAATTCCACTGCCGCAACTTTCTGTATCCATGAGATCCCATCTTGGGGCCTGTTCCGGAGCTCCGCCGGAATAGGGCCGTCATCACGGAGGGCTTCTACATCATCCTAGCCCCTCTGATGAAGTGTGAGTAGTTTACCTCAGACCTTCGGGTCCATAGTTAGTAGATAGATGGCTTCTTCTCTCTCTTTGAATCTCAATACAAAATTCTCCCCCTCTCTTGCGGAGATCTATTCGATGTAATCTTCTTTTTGCGGTGTGTTTGTTGAGACCGATGAATTGTGGGTTTATGATCAAGTCTATCTATGAATAATATTTGATTCCTCTCTGAATTCTTTTATGTATGATTGGTTACCTTTGCAAGTCACTTTGAATTATCCGTTTGGTTTGGCCAACTAGATTGGTAGTTCTTGCCATGGGAGAAGTGCTTAGCTTTGGGTTCGATCTTGTGGTGTCCTTACCCAGTGACAAAAGGGGCAGCAAGGCACGTATTGTATCATTGCCATCGAGGATAACAAGATGTGGTTTATTGCATGAATTTATCTCTCTACATCATGTCATCTTGCTTAAGGCGTTACTCTGTTTTTAACTTAATACTCTAGATGCATGCTGGATAGCGGTCGATGAGTGGAGTAATAGTAGTAGATGCAGAATCATTTCGATCTACTTGTCACGGATGTGATGCCTATATACATGATCATGCCTAGATATTCTCATAACTATTCTCAATTCTGTCAATTGCTCAACAGTAATTTGTTCACCCACCGTAGAATACTTATGCTCTTGAGAGAAGCCACTAGTGAAACCTATGGCCCCCGGGTATATTCTCATCATATCAATCTCCATTACTTTAATCTTGCTTTGCTTTTTTACCTTTCTTTTACTTTTTACTTTGCATCTTTATACCTAAAATACCAAAAATATTATATCTATCAGATCTCACTCTCGTAAGTGACCGTGAAGGGATTGACAACCCCTAATTGCGTTGGTTGCGAGTAGCTATCGCTTTGTGCAGGTACGAGGGACTTGAGCGTGGCCTCCTACTGGATTGATACCTTGGTTCTCAAAAACTGAGGGAAATACTTACGCTACTCTGCTGCATCATCCCTTCCTCTTCAGGGAAAACCAACGCAAGCTCAAGACGTAGCAAGAAGGATTTCTGGCGCCGTTTCCGGGGAGTCTACGCAAAAGTCAACATACCAAGTACCCATCACAATCCCTATCTCTCGCATTACATTATTTGCCATTTGCCTCTCGTTTTCCTCTCCCCCCAATTTACCCTTGCCGTTTTATTCGCCCTCTCTCTCTCTCTATCCTCCCTCTCTATTTGCCTCTTTTCCCTCGCCATGTCAGAACCAAAAAGAGTTGGGGGTTCTCTCCCAAGTTCTAGTGCTTTAGACAATCCTGCTATCTTATCTAAACTCATAAATCGGAATGCTATAGAACAACTTGCCGGAGTTATCAATGAGAACCTTAGTAATTTTGATGAAGATGATTCTAGAATTTTTCGTTATTTACTTGATGAATCTTTGAAAGATGCTTGGGATAGGCTTTTAAGGATCCGGGCTAGCTATGTACCCCAATATCAAATTGAGGTTTACTTAAAAAGCTTTTATGTTGGGCTACCCGCTTCGTTCAAACAAGTTTTAGATTCTATTTTCAAAGGGGGTTTCCTTGAAGGGGACCCCATAGATACCTATGAGAGGATGAAAACTATATTTGGGAACCCCATTAATGAGAAAACTGAAATCACATCTCTCTTGCTTTCTTACCAAAACGAATCTATTAAAGAGATAAAAGCTAGCCTAGATGCCAATTTCCGCAACATTCTTAATCTTTATTCTACCATTAATGGACATGTACTTTGTCAAAATAGAAAGATTAATTCCATAGATAACAAGTTTGCTCTCTTTCTCTCTAAAACCAAAAATGGCAATACCTAGATCTATCCTCGCTTTTATGCCTAGCTAGGGGCGTTAAACGATAGCACTTGTTGGGAGGCAACCCAATTTTGTTTTTATTCCTTGCTTTTTGCTCCTACTTAGTAATAAATAAATTATTTAGCCTCTGTTTTGGTCATGTTTTTTGTGTTTAATTAGTGTTTGTGCCAAGTAGAACCGTTGGGAAGACTTGGGGAAAGTCTTGTTGAACTTGCTGTAAAAAATAGAAACTTTAGCGCTCACGAGAACTGCTGTCATTTTTATTTGAAGAGTTATATTTAGTTACTTATTTTTGCAGATGATTAACAGATAAATTCCTTACGTCCAGCAATTTATTTTAGAATTTTTGGGGTTCCAGATCTTGCGCTAGCTACAGATTACTACAGACTATTCTGTTTTTGACAGATTCTGTTTTTCGTGTGTTGTTTGCTTATTTTGATGAATCTATGGCTAGTAAAATAGTTTATAATCCATTGAGAAGTTGGAATACAGTAGGTTTAACACCAATATAAATAAAGAATGAGTTCATTACAGTACCTTGAAGTGGTCTTTTGTTTTCTTTCGCTAACGGAGCTCACGAGTTTTCTATTTTGAGTTTTGTGTTGTGAAGTTTTCAAGTTTTGGGTGAAATCTTTTGATGGATTATGGAACAAGGAGTGGAAAGATCCTAAGCTTGGGGATGCCCATGGCACCCCCAAGATAATCCAAGGACACCAAAAAGTCAAAGCTTGGGGATGCCCCGGAAGGCATCCCCTCTTTCGTCCACTTCCATCGGTAATTTACTTGGAGCTATATTTTTATTCACCAACATGATATGTGTTTTGCTTGGAGCGTCTTGTATTATTTGTGTCTTTGCGTCTTAGTATACCCCAATCATCCTTGCTGTACACACCATTTGAGAGAGAGCCATACATGAATTAAAATTTGATAGAGTACTCTATGTGCTTCACTTATATCTTTTGAGCTAAATAGTTTTGCTCTATGTGCTTCACTTATATCTTTTGAGCGTTATAATTTTGCTCTATGTGCTTCACTTATATCTTTTGAGTGTTATAATTTTGCTCTATGTGCTTCACTTAGATCTTTTAGAGCACGGTGGTGGATTTGTTTTAAAAAACTATGGATCTCTCATGCTTTACTTAAATTATTTTGAGAGTCTCTTAATAGCATGGTAATTTGCTTAATACTAATATGCTTGGTATTCAAGATTTGTGAAACTTTCTTTTGAGTGTGTCGAATACTAAGAAAATAGTAAAACATGATAATTGTTTTGAGATATGGAGGTGATAATATTAAAGTCATGCTAGTTGAGTAGTTGTGAATTTAAAGAATACTTGTGTTAAAGTTTGTGATTCCAGTAGCATGCACGTATGGTGAACCGTTATGTGACGAAGTCGGAGCATGATTTATTTATTGATTGTATTCCTTATGAGTGGCGGTCGGGGACGAGCGATGGTCTTTTCCTACCAATCTATCCCCCTAGGAGCATGCACGTAATACTTTGCTTTGATAACTTCTAGATTTTTGCAATAAGTATATGAGTTCTTTATGACTAATGTTGAGTCCATGGATTATACGCACTCTCACTCTTCCACCTTTGCTAGCCTCTCTAATACCACGCACCTTTCGCCAGTATCATACACCTACCATATATCTTCCTCAAAACAGCCACCATACCTACCTATTATGGCATTTCCATAGCCATTCCAAGATATATTGCCATGCAACTTTCCACCATCTAGTTCATCATGACACATTCATCATTGTCATATTGCTTAGCATGATCATGTAGTTGACATAGTATTTGTGGCAAAGCCACCGTTCATAATTTCTTCATACTTGTCATTCTTTATTCATTGCATATCCCGGTACACCGCCGGAGGCATCCATATAGAGTCATACTTTGTTTTAGAATCGAGTTGTAAATAAATAAAAGTGTGATGATCATCATTCAATAGAGCATTGTCCCAAAAAAAAGAGAAAGGCCAAAGAAAAAAAGAAGGCCCAAAAAAAGAAAATAAATAAAAAGGGGCAATGCTACTATCCTTTTTTCCACACTTGTGCTTCAAAGTAGCACCATGATATAGCGAGTCTCATATATTGTGCTTCAAAGTAGCACCATGTTCTTCATATAGAGAGTCTCATATGTTGTCACTTTCATATACTAGTGGGAATTTTACATTATAGAACTTGGCTTGTATATTCCAATAATGGGCTTCCTCAAATTTCCCTAGGTCTTCGTGAGCAAGCAAGTTGGATGCACACCCACTTAGTTTCCTTTGTTGAGCTTCCATACATTTATAGCTCTAGTGCATCCGTTGCATGGCAATCCCTACTCACTCACATTGATATCTATTGATGGGCATCTCCATAGCCCGTTGATACGCCTAGTTGATGTGAGACTATCTTCCCCTCCTTTTTGTCTTCTCCACAACCACCCTTCTATTCCACCTATAGTGCTATATCCATGACTCACGCTCATGTATTGCGTGAAGATTGAAAAAGTTTTGAAAAAGTTAGAGTATGAAACAATTGCTTGGCTTGTCATCGGGGTTGTGCATGATTTAAATACTTTGTGTGGTGAAGATGGAGCATAGCCAGACTATATGATTTTGTAGGGATAACTTTCTTTGGCCATGTTATTTTGAGAAGACATAATTACTTTGTTAGTATGCTTGAAGTATTATTATTTTTGTGTCAATATAAACTTTTGTCTTGAATCTTTCTAATCTGAATATTCATACCACAATTAAGAAGATTTGCATTGAAATTATGCCAAGTAGCACTCCGCATCAAAAATTATCTTTTTATCATTTACCTACTCGAGGACGAGCAGGAATTAAGCTTGGGGATGCCTGATACGTCTCCAACGTATCTATAATTTTTGATTGCTCCATGTTATATTATCTACTGTTTTGGACTATATTGGGCTTTATTTTCCACTTTTATATTATTTTTGGGACTAACCTATTAACCGGAGGCCCAGCCCAGAATTGCTGTTTTTTGCCTATTTTAGTGTTTCAGAGAAACAGAATATCAAACGGAGTCCAAACAGAATAAAATCTTCGGGAACGTGATTTTCTCACCGAACGTGATCCAGGAGACTTGGAACCTACTCCAGGGGGTCAAAGAGGAGGTCACGAGGGTGGGGGGCGCCCCCCCTAGGGCGCGCCCCCTGCCTCATGGGCCCCTCGGTGCTCCACCGACGTACTCCTTCCTCCTATATATACACACGTACCCCCAAACGATCAGAACAGGAGCCAAACACCTAATTCCACCGCCGCAACTTTCTGTATCCACGAGATCCCATCTTGGGGCCTGTTCCGGAGCTCCGGCAGAATAGGGCCGTCATCACGGAGGGCTTCTACATCATCCTAGCCCCTCCGATGAAGTGTGAGTAGTTTACCTCAGACCTTCGGGTCCATAGTTAGTAGCTAGATGGCTTCTTCTCTCTCTTTGAATCTCAATAAAAAGTTCTCCCCCTCTCTTGTGGAGATCTATTCGATGTAATCTTCTTTTTGCGGTGTGTTTGTTGAGACCGATGAATTGTGGGTTTATGATCAAGTCTATCTATGAATAATATTTGAATCTTCTCTTAATTCTTTTATGTATGATTGGTTATCTTTGCAAGTCTCTTCGAATTATCCATTTGGTTTGGCCAACTAGATTGGTAGTTCTTGCCATGGGAGAAGTGCTTAGCTTTGGGTTCGATCTTGTGGTGTCCTTACCCAGTGACAGAAGGGGCATCAAGGCACGTATTGTATCATTGCCATCAAGGATAACAAGATGGGGTTTATTGCATGAATTTATCTCTCTACATCATGTCATCTTTTTTAAGGCGTTACTCTGTTTTTAACTTAATACTCTAGATGCATGCTGGATAGCGGTCGATGAGTGGAGTAATAGTAGTAGATGCAGAATCGTTTTGATCTACTTGTCACGGACGTGATGCCTATATACATGATCATGCCTAGATATTCTCATAACTATGCTCAATTCTGTCAATTGCTCAACAGTAATTTGTTCACCCACCGTAGAATACTTATGCTCTTGAGAGAAGCCACTAGTGAAACCTATGGCCCCCGGGTCTATTCTCATCATATCAATCTCCATTACTTTAATCTTGCTTTGCTTTTTTACTTTGCTTTTACTTTTTACTTTGCATCTTTATACCAAAAATACCAAAAATATTATATCTATCAGATCTCACTCTCGTAAGTGACCGTGAAGGGATTGACAACCCCTAATCGCGTTGGTTGCGAGTAGCTACCGCTTTGTGCAGGTACGAGGGACTTGAGCGTGGCCTCTTACTAGATTGATACCTTGGTTCTCAAAAACTGAGGGAAATACTTACGCTACTCTGCTGCAACATCCCTTACTCTTCGAGGAAAACCAACGCAAGCTCAAGACGTAGCAAGCGTCGTATTGGGATGCACTCCGGCGAAGCCCTCGCCGAGATGGGAGAAAAGGGTCATGCATGCCACGGCATTTGGAGTGAAATCCAGAAGGTGGAAGCCATAGGTATGCATGCCATCATTGAAGAAATCAGAGAAAGAGGGGCAGAGTCCGTAGGAAAAGTAGTCGACGAAGAATGGGTACCGATTCGGGCCAGCCTTGGCGAAATCAGCGGGGATGATGTGTGTGGCCGGATGCCCCGTCGCCCCCCCCTTTCTTGCACTCCCACAGGGGCTTGAAGTTGTCCCAGAGATGGACCGCATCGACTGTCGAGGGAAAGTAGGCGAGCTGCGTCTGCCGCGCCGCCAAGTCACTCTCCGGCGGCTCCTTCCCCCTGACGTCCTTGGCCACTCCCTTGCCTTTGCTGGTTTTGGGTGCCATGGTGGCTGCGAGTGGTGAAGGATGAAGGACAGCGAACACGCGATGGCGGCGAGCGAGACAAAGACCTTGAGAAAGAAGGAGGAGGGGACAACGGTTCCGAGATTGGAGAAGGCATAGAGGGTAAATGAGCAGCGCGCCTGCGGTTATCCCTTTTTACGGGGAAGGCCCAGGCCGCCTCTTTACCATTTACTACGACATGACGCCTGCATGCGGGAACCACCCCACACATGACCCCCACGTCATGCATGATCCTCCACGTCGCGTATTCAACGCGGGTCGTGGGGAAGCGCCGCGGATGGAAAAGTTACTGCAGTAAAAATCCGCCCCGCCTGCCCGCGCACCATTCTGGGCCTAGCGCAACAACGCGTCGTGCTTATGTGTGGCCCAGGCCCGGGGCTCCTGTCGGTGTACAAAAGTAGGGTCTCTCCTTTTGCACCCCTTTACTTGTGCACGGGCAGTCAGAACCGCGCCCACGGCCGCACTGAGAAGGGCAGAGGAGGGATACCGGCGCGCAAGACAACCGAAGAAACCCCAAGACCAGAGACACAAAGAGCAAGGGAGCGAAGTGGACTCCCCCGGCAAGACTCTTGCCGGGGCAGCCTCCACAGCCCCAGCAAGAGCCTTACCAGGGCAACTTACCCTATGCCAGCTAAGCGCGCCGCCCTTGAGCCAAGGGGTTCCAACGCCATCAACCACACCAAAACCAAGGCTCGGGAGGCACCTCCATGGTGCGTGTAGATCTTTGTGGAGATCATAAATACACAAGATCATATGAGAACCAGAAGACGACGATTCTTTGTGAGATCCTTGCCAAGGAAATCCACGAGACCCCCGGCAAGATCCTTGCCGGGGAGGACCGCGCTGCCATGGCAAGACCCTTGCCGGGCCCCCGTCAAGACCCTTGCCGAGGACATCCGTGGGGCCGCAGCCAGGCCAACGTCTGCCAAGACTCTACCGCCGCTCCCATGCAACTGCTAGCTCAACCAGTTGGGCAGGCGTCTACGTGGCAGCATGGGGCCTCCACACCGACTCAGCAAGCACCTGAGTGGTGGCATGCAGATCTTTGTGAAGGCTCCGCCATCACGCCGGCCCAGCAGCCAGCCAACGTGGCGCTACAACGCCTTGTCAGCTCAGACACGCGCCAGAGCCAGGCGAGGCAGCGACAGTTGGGACGAGCTTCCTTGTCATCCCCAATAAAGCAAGAGGGGCACGTCGGCAGTGCATTAAATGCGTTTGTCCGATGGTGCTAGAGGATAGACTCAGCCACGATATCCTTTCCACCTCCTGTGTGTCACTGTGGCAACCCCTTTTGTCTGTAAAAGGAGGCCCAAGGCGTACTAGAGGAGGATTCGGATATTTGGAACTAGGGACACACCGTAGCTATTTCAAGAACTTAAGAACACTCAAATATACATCAGAGCAGGACTAGGGTATTATGCGTCTCTGCGGCCCGAACTTGGGTAGACGATCCTTGTGCTGACCGCCAGACCTGCTCTTTGCACAACCCCGCTCCCGCCAACCGTAGAAGGGATCCCAGTGATTCCATAGGTGTCGTTTCCACTGACACCATGTACGTGACATAACAACCAGCAGATTGGGATCCCTTTCCTACATACTCTTATTCTATGTGCCCATCGCCGCCTCAGCGTTGAATCGACTGGTAGCATCTTGAGGACGACCGGGCAGTGGTTTGAGCAAGAAAATGCCAAGTGAACTACACCCGATGCCAGAAATAGGTCACGCCATTGTTAATCCGCACAAACACGGTCCACATGCACTCACACATTGCTATGAAATCGAAAACAACAGAAGTGCACTTCAGTTCAAGTACGGAACAGTGATGCCCTATTTTAGGCCAGCTATTGGAGATGTCACTTTGTCATGCCCAAAAAATCCACATTTTGGTGTCTTAAATTTAACACAAACCTCCTTTTGATGCTCTACAATAGGGCAGCAATTGGAGATGTTGTAAGAAAGTTATAAAATGTAGCCTGTGGAATAAATGGAGAATATTTAATGCAAAGTTAATACTAAAGGATTTGAGCATCCATCTGAGATTTTGCACATTACCATATTAATGCAAAATAAATATGATAGGACTCAAGCATCCCCCCGAGATTTTAACACACCGCCATATTAATACAAATAAACACAATATGGACACGATAATCCATCGCGATTATTCTTTCAGAAAATACCATTTTTCATTTCCATATAATTTTCAAATTTGTGATCTTTTTGACAATACAACATGCATATGAGTGCAAGTTCAATGACTGGAACAAAGATGTAGCCCCCAAAACCGAAAGGAATTTGGTACTCACATATGTTTAAACTTGTTGCGTAATCACAATGAATTTTTTTGGCACACCCCTCTAAAAGTTTACATGAATCTTAAAGTTACTTAAAAAGGTTTTCACCATATTAGCATGTAGATCAATTATATCAAATAGATTGATTTGAATACAAAAGGCTATATGATCCTTTTTGATCGAAAAAGGGTAACTTCTAATCTCCATCTTTAATCTGCATCAAAATCTGTAAAATTTCCTGCGGTGTACCAAAACAAAGTTCAATTGCAATAATTTTTGGTAAAAAATACCCTAATGTTTAAGGAAGGCCACATATATGAACATTCTTTACCAATACGTATGAATATTCATTATTGCAGTTTGCATACCATCCTTATTTAATCACAATTGTATTGACATGTAATTACAAAAAGGCTTATCACCCGGCTTTATAAATAAAGTCATGACAGGATACAAACACACTGAAATAGAGGTCCACACAAAGGAAATAAGTTCAACAACAAGAAAGGAAAAAATTACTCGTCGGGGGAAACAACAAAACAAGCCTGCAAAAGAACATAACAGGGTCTCAAGCCGAATAGATTATCATACCTAATCTGGACGCAACCTCCTTATGTTTCCATGTCAGCTCGTCGATGGTTGTCTTATCCCGCCGCTTAGAGAGAGGCTTGCATATGGTGTTCATTTACTTGGAGAAGGCCTATAATAATATACCGCGGAATGTCATGTGGTGGGCCTTGGAGAAACACAAAGTTCCAGCAAAGTACATTACCCTCATCAAGGACATGTACGATAATGTTGTGACAAGTGTTCAAAAACGTGATCTTGACATTGATGACTTCCCGATCAAGATAGAGATGCATGAGGGGTCAGCTTTGAGCCCTTATCTTTTTGCCTTGGTGATGGACGAGGTCACGGGGGGTATACAAGGAGATATCCCATGGTGTATGCTCTTTGCGGATTATGTGGTTTTAGTTGACGATAGTCGGACAGTGGTAAATAGGAAGTTAGAGTGATGGAGACAAACCTTCGAACCAAAAGGGTTTACGATTAATAGAACTAAAACCGAGTACATGATGTGTGGTTTCAGTACTACTAGGTGTGAGGAAGAGGTTAGCCTTGATGGGAAGGTGGTGCCTCAGAAGGACACCTTTCGATATTTGGGGTCAATGTTGAACGAGGATGGGGGTATTGATGAAGATGTGAACCATCGAATCAAAGCCAGATGGATGAAATCATGGCACTCGGGCACTAGTGACAAGCATTATTCACAGCAAAGTCATAGCAACATCAATCTCAGAACATAGTGGATACTAGGGATCAAGCCCTACCAAAACTAACTCGATTACATAATGAATCCCACCCATACCATCATCGTCCAACAAGCCTACGAAGAGATTACTCACTCCCAGCGGTGAGCATCATGAAATTGGTGATGGAGAACGGTTGGTGATGACAATGGCGGCGAATCCCCTTCTTCGAAGCCTAGAACGGACTTCAGATCTGGCCTCCTGATGAAGAATAGGAGGTGGCGGCGGCTTCGTATCGTGAAACACGATGAAACTTCCTCTCCTATTTTTTTTTGGAAAATAGGAATTTATAGTATCTATAATAGGGTTAGCGGAGCCTCGTGAGCCCCACTACCTACTAGAGCATGCCATAGGGGGGGGGGGCCTGGTGCCTAGTGGGCAACTGCCCCCCTCCAATGGGTCTTGGTTCCAGTAATTTTCATTTATTCTTTCTCCAAAAAGTTTCTTGCAATTCTGAGAACTTTTATTTCTACATGAAAACAACACCATGGTAGTTCTACTGAAAACAACGTTAGTCCAGGTTAGTTTCATTCAAATCATGCAAATAAGAGTCCAAAACAAAAGCCAAAGCGTTAGGAGAAGTAGATACGACGGAGACGTATCACGTGATATTCGGAGCAGCAGATAAGGTAATACTTGTCGCAATGGAGGAGAGCACTAACCACTCGGTGGATTCAAGGGGACCGAAAGAGCGGTGGAATGTGAGGTTCCTCCCTGCATCCGCAACCGCCAAGTCCACTGAGATAGAAGGTTGATCCGGAATGGCGAAGAGCACCAGGAATTGAACAAGGAGTGGTCGGTCATCAAGCTAAACTATTCAACAAAAAATGGGTGTCCATTCCTCTCTCCACGATCAGCAAATCCCAGACGGAAAATCGATTTGATAGGTTGAATGGCGTGCCAAAATATTAGCCTCTGGTCGTGGAGCAATGAGCGAAAGACCGCCCCTTAAGATATTTGTCCTTAATTAGATCCATTTGCTCATCAGGCGCAGGTTCATGCGACGAGCTGACGTGATGACCAGACCCCCTAGTCCTTCTCATGCAAATGTCCCGCCATTTGACCATATGATATTTCTGCTTATCCACCTCACCTTGCCACAAGAATTTGGATTGATATTTGTACATGTCTGCATGGGCTCCTTCAGGAAAATGGTATAGCCCCATCGCAAACGTAGGAAGGCTAGCCAAGGAAGATATAATGAGAATCGATTTCCCGGCTTTAGAAGTCAATCTTCCTTGCCACAAATCTACCCATGTCTCACACTCTCCATCACCGGTCGCGGATCTCTCCAACAAACCATCGACACACTAACTGATAGACCGAGGTACATAATAGGGAATGACCCTGGGAAGCAATTTAGGAGGTTGGCTATGGAGGATAGCTCCTATTGGGGAACGTTGCATGGAAAACAAAAAAAAATTCTACGCACACGCAAGATCTATCCATGGAGATGCATAGCTATGAGAGGGGGAGAGCATTTCCATACCCTTGAAGATCGCTAAACTAAAGCGTTTACCAACGCGATTGAAGTAGTCATACACCTTCCTGATCCTTCCCGATCAAGTACTGAACGTATGACACCTCCGCGTTCAGCACATTCTTTAGCTGGATGACGTCCTCGCCTTCTTGATCCAGCAAGATGGACGAAGTAATAGATGAGTTCTGGTAGCATGACGGCGTGGTGACGGTGGTGGTGAAGAACAATCTCCGCAGGGCTTCGCCAAGCACAACAGAAACTATGACGGAGGATAAACTAGTGGGGCCGCGGTGCCGACACATGGCTTGGTGAATCTTTATGTCTCTAGGGTGCTAGCCCTACCCCTCTATTTATATGTTGAGTCCTAGGGTCGTTTCATGGAGAAAGAGCCTCATCAAAGTCGGTTTAGCCCGCAAGGCAGGAGTCCTTCTCGGACTCCAGGACCAGATGCTAGGGTCCCTGGCGTCTGGCCCCAGACGCCACCCCTGGCCTTTGCAAAACTCCTTTTGCACCTTCCTAAAACCTTGCGGGCTTTACCCCTTGTCCCAAATAAAGTGTTCTCATACCTGAAAATTTAGGGAAACATCCGAAAACCCTTCCGGTGAATTCCGGAACCCTTCCAGAGACCAAAAACTATTATCCCGTATATCAATTTTTACCTCCGGACTATTCCGGAGCTCCTCTTGTCATGTTCGTGATCTCATCCAGGACTCCGAACAACATTCGACCACCAACATACATAACTCATATAATACTATATCGTCAACGAAGTTAAGCGTGCGGACCCTACGGGTTCGAGAATGATGTAGACATGACCGAGACGCTTCTTCAGTCAATAAGCAATAGCGGGACCTGGATGCCCATATTGGTTCCTACATATTCTACGAAGATCTTTATCGGTCGAACCTTTGTGACAACATACGTAGTTCCCTTTGTCCGTCGGTATGTTACTTGCCCGAGATTCGATCGCCGGTATCTTCATAGCTAGTTCAATCTCGTTACCAGCATGTCTCTTTACTCGTTCCGTAATACATCATCTCGTAACTAACTCCTTAGTCACTTTGCTTGCAAGCTTCTTGTGATGCTGTATTACCGAGAGGGCCCAGAGATACCTCTCCGTCATACGGAGTGACAAATCCCGATCTCGATTCATGCCAACTCCTCAGACACCCTCGGAGATACCTGTAGAGCACCTTTATGATCACCAAGTTACGTTGTGATGTTTGATAACACACAAGGTATTCCTCCGGTATCCGGGAGTTGCATGATCTCATGGTCCAAGGAATATGTATTTGACATTAAGAAAGCCGTAGCAATAAACTGAAGGATCATATGCTAAGATAACTGATGGGTCTTGTTCATCACATCATTCTCCTAATGATGTGATCCCGTTATCAAGCGCAACACATGTCTATGGTTAGGAAACCTTAACCATCTTTTAATCAACGAGCTAGTCTAGTAGAGGCTTAGTAGGGACATTGTATTTGTTTATGTATCCACACATGTATTTCAGTTTTCGGTCAATACAATTCTAGCATGAATAATAAACCTTTATCATAATTAAGGAAATATAATAATAACCACCTTATTATTGCCTCTAGGGAATATTTCCAACTGCTCCTGCTCCGAATAACACAGTACCATCACGTCACTTTTGGCGAAATTAATCATCAAACACGACATCTCTTGGAAGCAAATATGGAGGAACTGCAAATTTATTATATCCATTGGAGTTCACTCCATATAAGGATGGTGTCATCCGCATATTGGAGGTGCGTGACTCCATCTACTGCAATCAACTGGGCCACCACCAGACACAAATGGCCAGCACACCTCCCTTTATCCATAATGGATGCTAGGCCATCGATAACAATATTAAATAAGAACAGAAAGAGTGGTTCATCTTGCCTCAACCCCCCTTGAGGGCTTAAAAAATGGATCTGTCTCCCTATTAATGTTAATGGCAGTATGCCCACTACTGACAAGCTACATAATGCGGGTAACCCATTTACCATCTAACCCTTTGCGCTGAAGGGAATCTCTCCAGAAATCCCAACTAAGCGTATCATAAGCCTTATTGAAATCAATCTTGAAAATACTGCCTTTTGATGTTTAGTCTTAACCTGGTGAATGATTTCATGTAGCGCCAGTAGCCCATCATGAATTAGATCACCCTTAATGAAGGCCGACTGGTTTGGATGGGTAATTCTAGCCACTATAGGTGCCTCCCTCATGGCGTGCGCCTCGTCTAGGATGCAGATGATCACGTTAATAGCCGTGATTGGCCGAAACTGGCGAATGTCCATCGCCCAAACTACTTTGGAGATCAATGTAACCACTCCATAGTTAAGGCGGGATGCGTCGAGCACCGCATTATAGAAATCTCGGAATATAATCATCACCACCCCTTTGATGATCTTCTAGAATTTCACAAAAAACAGGACAGGAAGCCCAACCGGGCCCAGGGCGGAGTCGGGTTTCATCGAGTTCATTGCCGCTTCAACTTCTAAAAAAGGCTCCATGAGCCCCAGCCGCCCCCTCTGAGACCCACATCTCGAAGACTCACCCCAGCCCATTGTTGACTGTTCAAAAGGTTTTTGTAAAAACCATCAATGTGAGAGTGGATCTCCACCTTGCCCTAAAGCATTGTGACACCATCCCAAAGGACCACTACCGAGGATCACTATGACGGCTATTGGCAATAGCCTCGAAGTATGCCGTGTTGGAGTCACCCCTAAATGTCAAATTAAACGACCCTAAGATGACAGTAAATCTCATCGTTTTGAAAGAACGTCATGATGCTATCCTCGAGAGCACATCTCTCCATCCATTCCTCCGGATCTAGACCCGTCGTGGTTGACCGATCATCAAAGGACTTGATGGCCACAAGGAGCCCCACCTTGCGGATCCTCGAGTCTGGCCTAGGTTGCCCCCCCCCCCCCAACCCCGCATGAATTGCATGGATAATTTGGTACAGTGATGCCAAGTGTATAACACCGACATCGATTGGTTGGGGAGTCGAGCGCCTCGAACCACTTGGACATCACCGCCTCGGCAAAACCCGGCTGGCATAGCCCGAATATATAGCTCGAGATGGAACTATGGCGGTGGCCGAGGACTAGTTTCCCCGGATGACAACAAGGGGACATGATCTGACCAGGGGCAGTGCCAGCACCAGGAAGCTGTGCATTCAAATGCACTAATGTTTTTTAAATGTCTTATTTTCTTGCATAAATACGAATAAAATTAAGCTTGCAATCAGAAAAATTATGGGGTTAGCTGACCCCACATCGTACATGTAGAATCGCCCTGGATCTGCCCTAACCCTCCTAGTCAGTAGTCACTGCCCGAAGAGCTGCTAGGGGAAACTTATGTTCCCTTCAAACGCAACACCCATAGTATCGTAGTGCTAAAACTCTAATCTTTGCCAATTTTGCTCTTTGAAATTTTTTTGAACACCATCTTCAAAATGCAGAGCAGACAACTTGACCGAGTCTAAGCCATCAGCACACACACTCTACGCTCGATCCAGTTTAGTATCCCAAACATTAAATGGTAGTGATATATGGCCCTGGAAACTGATCGAACTTACTAATTCCTGTAGTAGTATATGTGGACCCAAAATCATCTCCAGCGTGTAGATATCTCCATCAAAAACACACTCGTCTCCTCGACCCCAAAGTTAATGCCCAATACTTATCATTACACAAAGAAAGGAAGTAATTAATGCATCAATTAATGAGAAGCGAGTATAGGACTCGAGAGCATATCCATCCAAGAGCGTTCACCTATAAAAACACCCCTGCTCGATGAATCCATCCTGTGCCTTCCGAGACTGTATTCTATTGCCTTTTGAGCAAGCACTCTTGCTCGATCGATCGATCGACCGATCCCGTGCCTGGCCACTGGTTGGCGAGCATCTTACGCAATGGCAGGTCGCCCGTTGCTGGTCCCGGCTGTCATGCTGCGTCCTCCTGGACCGGCGTTGGGCTCGAGGGCCTCGCTATACGTCGGCGACCTAGATGATGGCGTGGCGGAGGGGCATATCTATGACCTGTTCTGCCAGGTGGCGCCCGTGGCGTCCCTCCGTGTCTGCCGGGACGTCACTGGCAGGTCACTTGGTTATGCCTACGTGAATTTCTACAGTCGGGAGGACGGTGAGTTTGGCTTCATCTCTTTTTTTTTTCTTTTTTTTTGGGGTTGTCTTTGTCTCTTTGCATGTTCATCTACTCAGGCTTGGATTGGGGATACAAAGAACTTACGAGGCTGCGTGGTTTTAGATCTTGGTTGTGAAGTCTGTGATTTACTAGATTTCCCATACAAGATGTGGCACACCATCGGTTGAAGTTCTATTTTGGCATTTTCTTGTTCTGGTCAACAGAGGCGAGGGTCTTTTGATGGAACGCGTGTAGATAGTGTGTTGACCTGCAGTTTGTAGAACAACGTGTCACTAACATAAGTAGTGTTGGAATCCGTAACCGTTTCGGGTTTGCGGAATCTGATCCTAACGGAATCGGGCTCGGAATAGGATAAATGATTGGCAAAAGCCAATGGACACACACAGTGGTTGCAATTAAACGTGTGCTTACCTACATACCATATATTTCTGTCGTAAAAGAAATTGACATGTTCCTATTATTGGTGATGTCTTTCTTATTCAGGTCGTAACACTTGAGAATTGAATCACAAGTTGAATTGTAGTTTGTTGTTAAGTTAGGTTGGTTGTTTTCAAATTAGCCAACATTAATTGCTGTTTGTGTCTGAGTGAAAGGCTTCATACACTGCTTTTGTTTATTATGAACAGACGAGAATAGGAATTTGGGCTAAAATCCTGCTAAGAGTTCTCTATAGATTGTGCACCATGGGGTAGAAAATCGCCGTAGATAATATAGTGTTGTCGGAATCTGACTCAGAACCGGATGTATGATTTGGGAAAAATAAGTAGACACACACAATTGTTCCAATTAATATGTGTTTATCTGTTCGCTGAGTTATGCCGTAAACGAAATGACATGTTCATATTACTGGTGGTTGTCTATCGTATTTATGGTGTAACATTTGGGAGTTGAATCGTTAGCGAGAGGAATTGTAGTTTTTATTAAACTAGGTCACATGATTTGTTTTCAAGTCAGCCAAGATTGATCATTGTTACCAGTGAGGGAATGACTTCATAGATTGCATTTGGCGATTAGGAAGAGAATGGAATTTTGACTAAATCTCGGTAAGACTTCTTTATAGATTGGGTTTATGCACATTCCATAAAAAAACCAAGACCCTCGCTTCGATAGATCACAACAATAAATATAACTTCAAGGCACTGTAGATTAGGAAGAGAATGGAATCGGCAGTTTGTAGATTGGGAAGATAATGGAATCAGCAGTTTGTAGAAGATGCTGCCGAGCACTGACATCAGGGTTAGAATCCGTAACCGATTCAGGTTTCCGATATGGCAAAAAATCTTTGTGGAAACAAATGCTGTCGGAATACGACTCAGAGTCGGATGTATGATTCGGAAAAGTCAAGTAGGCACACACACCGGTTGTAATTAATGTGTCTTTATCTACCTATATATTTTTGTCACAAACTAAATGTTCCCATTATTGTTGATGTCTATCTTACTTACGCCGTAATACTTGGATTGAATCGTCAGCGAGAGGAATTGTAGTTTTTTGTGAACTTTGGGTTGGTTTGTTTCAAATTAGCTAACATTAGTTGTTGATTCCATCTGAGTTTATGGCTTCATAGATTTCTTCTGGTCATTACGAATAGAAAAGAATAGAATTTGGGTTAAGATCCTATTAAGATTTCTGCGTAAATTGTGCACCATGGTGTAAAATTCGATGCGGAAAATAATGTTGCCGAATATGTCGCAATCCGACTCAAAATCGGATATATTATTTTGAAAAAGCAAGTAGGCACACACAATTATTATTTTAGTTAATGCATTTTATGTACTTGCAGGATTCTGTCATAAACAAAATGTTATGTTCATATTATCGGCGTCGTCTATCTTACTTACGGTCTAACTTTTGGGAGTTGAATTGGTTAGCGAGAGAAAATTTAGCTCTTTGTTAAATTGGGCCACACGGTTTATTTATAAGATAGCCAAGATTTGTAGATTGCACACGGGAATTAAGAACATAAGAGAATGGAAATAGAGCTTAAATTTCGTTACGATTTCATTGTAGATTGTGCATCATGCATGGTGTAGAACGTCATCGTGGAAGTTAACATTGTCACAATCCGACTTGGACTCGGATGTGCATATGATTAGGAAAAAACAAATAGCTAGAATTTGGTTACAATTAATGTGTGTCTATGTTCTTATTTCTTTCTATCTAAACAAAATGACATGTTTAAGTTATTGGTGTTGTCTATCTTTTTTATGGTGTAACATTTGGGAGTTGACTTGGTTAGTGAGCGATTTTTTAAAAGTTTAGTCCATGCAGTTTGTTTTCTAGTTTAACCAATATTCATTGTTGTTTCCATTGATGCCTCCATAAGTTGGTGTGGCAATTTGGAAAATATAAACAGGAGGGAACTGAATGTGGGTTAAAAGTTTTCGTTAAGAATTTTTCTAGTTTGTGCACCATGGTGTTGAAATGTGCTACATTACACTAGGTAGATTGTATGATCACGATGGCCCCATGGATTTCATAGTTAACCTAGTCAAATTTTCATCAGTTTATTCATGCTCCACGCTGCCAAATTAGTTAAGAGAGAAATTGTACATAGTTCAAATTGGATATTAGCTTTGCATATCGGACATCCGATAATTATCTGCTCGATGAACATCCTGTCATATATAATACACCATGTTGTATCGTGGTCAATTATACATATACATACCATACCCAGTGGCGTAGCCAGCCCAATTTGCCAGGGTGGTCCGGTAATAGAAATATTTACACAAGTTTTGTTTATTTAAAATAAATAAATTTTACTACACTATACACAAGCTATGGGGGAATTCCAGGGTGGTCCATGGACCACCCTGGCCAGCCCCTAGCTACGCCACTGACCATACCTACACTATTGTTTTCACCTTAACCTGATTTCTTTTTCTTTGTATTTGTATGTTTGCTTGCCCTACTAGAGGATTTGAGTTTAATACTAGAATTACCTCTAATAATTTTGTATGTGCTTGTTTTGCAGCCAAACGTTCATTAGACTCTTTAAATTTTACACCTCTCAACGGGAAGCATATCCGAGTTATGTTCTCGAATGGGGACCCAACGCTGCGATTGAGTGGAAAGGCCAATATATTCATAAAAAATCTTGTGCCAAATATTGATGGCAAGAGCTTGAGTGATATGTTTGGTCGCTATGGCACTATACTATCATGCAAAGTGGCCACTCACTTTAACGGTCAATCAAAAGGGTACGGATTTGTTCAATTTGCAGAGGAGACATCTGCCAATGATGCCATCGATAGCTTGAATGTCAAGTTGGTGAATGGCAAACAAATTTTTGTAGGTCTCTTCATTCGTCGTCAGGAGAGGCAGCCAAATATCAGCGTGAGTAATTATACAAATGTATATGTGAAGAACTTGCCAAAGGAATTCACTCACAATGACCTTCTGCAAGAGTTTGGTCCTTTCGGTACAATTACTAGCGCTGTAATCATGAGAGATAATGATGGAATATCCAAATGCTTCGGATTCGTTAACTATGGGGAATCAGAATGTGCTACGGAAGCTGTGAAAAGTCTTAATGGTAAGATGATTAAGGATACAATTTTGTATGTTGGAAGAGCTCAGAAAAAGTCAGAAAGAGAAGCAGAACTGAGAGAAAACTTTGAGCGTGCGAGAAATGAGAAATTCAAAAAGTTTGAAGGGCTCAATCTATACGTGAAGAATCTAGATGATAGTATTAATGATCTAAATCTTAGAGGGTTATTTGAATTTTTTGGTGAGATAGGATCATGCAAGGTACTTCTCTCTTTATTTGCTAGCTAATTTTGTTTCTTAATATCATGGCTCACCTTCTTAACATTTTTTTAGGTTATGGTTAATTCACAAGGAAGGAGCAAGGGTTATGGCTTTGTGTCATTTACAACTATTGCAGCTGTCCACAAGGCTGTAAGTAACATGGTTTAGTTGTATGCAAACGTGCCCAATGCATCCAGTTGACTAGTTTAGATTATTAAATCATCTTTGATCAATGTGGTAGATTGACGGGATGAACAGGAAGATAGTCGGCAAAAAGCCATTGTATGTTGGTGTAGCTCAACGCAAAGAGGAAAGACGAGCGATGCTAGTGGTACATCTTTCCCAAGTGATCATTTTGTACATTAGGTGCCTTCTGCTGATAAGTGATAAATAGTGACTTCTTTTAATTAATCTTATATGCTGATAAGTGCTGTTTGAGTTTTAATATTGCTATGTGTCCATGTCTACTACATGTCCAATTATTTACGTATTATTTGTTTCATTTTTGCACATAGCTGATGAACTAAAAGAAAATCAGTTCAGTTATAAATAAGTTGTATATTGTCCCATCCTAAGAATAACATAGACTGAGAATCAATGTGGATGAGTGTTAACAAAATGGTTATTTTTTTACCGTCCAAATAAAGTTAAGTAAAACAGGTTCTCTCTTGTCACCTGTGTGTCACTGAATATTTGAACATTAGATTTGCAACTGTTTCAAGAATATATACAAGGGACACATCACAAGCTTAATGCTACTGACATTGTTTCTAGGCACACTTTGCTCGTATTCAGAACATAGGAGTTCTAGCACCCGCAGTACCACAAAATTTTGCTCCCCGTCAGTTCTACGTCAGTCCAGGAGTGCCTGGCATGTTCCCACCACAGGTTCCTGCAGGCTTCGGGTATCAGCAATTCCCACAACAGCATTTCACTCCTTGGGTTCCTAGCGGCATGACGCCATATACGTATAACATGCCGAGGCCACTGCACCATGCTTGGCGTGGTGTGCATCAAGAAATCAATCTACACCGACAGGTATTATGGCATGAGAGATGACCATTTTTTGACTTAAGTTTTTTAATCCTTAATGCATCAGCTACTCTTGCAAAGTGCATCCAGCCGTGCCCATGTTCAGATTATGTCACAAGTAGTCAATTCACCTGACTTTCTTGCTTTTACAATGCAGATGGTGTACCCAAATGCCAACCAAGCCTTCACATACATGCCAAATTCTATGAATGCGAACGCCAACTCTGTGATGGTTCCCCCGGGCTTCGCACAAACTGATAGTATTGTCTCTATTCCATCTGTCCCAAGCAAGAACACCACCACCACTGTTGTAGATTCTTCTGCCCCGGAGAAACAACATCCTTGTAAGGACAGTGGAATTGTATTAGGACGTGCTAATTTCACAGTTACAAATTTTACTTGGCATGCATATTTTATATATTAGCCATTTATGTCAATGAAGGGTGAATTTCGAGTTTGGTCGTATATTTTGTTTACCTTGCAGATTCAAGACGAGAAATTGTACCCACTGGGTGAACAGCTTGAGCCAGAATTAGGAGGGAAGGTGACAGGGATACTGGGTGAGGCAGTGGAAGCTCTACAAGGAAGGAAAGTGGAAGAGGCCAGGGATACTGTTGACCTCGCATCCGTACCATCATCATCGACCTTGAGTGTTAGCAGAGATGCTATTGACCCCGCTTCCACAGCGTCGTCCTCGATTGCTTCCGCTGACGGTGCTAACCTTGCTCCGGCACCGTCATCCTCAAGTGCTTGAATGCTGGTTCCTAATATCTCTATCTCGACCTGAAATTTAGATGGTTGGATAATGTTTAAGAAGATTCCTGATTTAATGTTGCTTCATGATATTTTCGGTCAGAGTTTTATTCTTTTCTGTTTGTTCTTAGGTTAAAGTGCAACTGCATTTTCCCCAATATTTAGGATAACTTCAGATAAAAAATTAGACAGTGTCTTCTTCCTTTAGCAGGGATCCTATAGTTTACGTCCAATATAAGGACAAGAAAATAGTTTGACGGTATCTGTTAAACAATTCATGATGGCCTCGCAAAAGAAAAACACAACAACCAAAAGTGCAAATAGCATGTTATGGCAAATAGCTTCAGCCTCTAAATCAGCTAAATTGATGCTAAACAGGGGCTAAATGGCGCTAAAACTGCCAAGTAGTACTATATGGAGAGGTCGTTTACATGGACAAGTAGCATTTGCTTTTCTCTTCTACAACTATATCTCCTAATCTTTCGTAAGTTTATATATTACTAATGTTCAACTCATCTACCCGGGGAAAAGGCCCTCTCCTCAATGACACAATGAAAATCCTAGACCCCTCGCCGCCGTACAACGCCCCAGGGTGTATGGTGTGCCACAAGCTTGTGCCAAATGATCAATGTGCCAGCGGAGTTGCCTCAGGTGAAGGCGGTGGCGGCGTGAACATGTGCAGTGGGATGCTAGGGAGGTGAGCGACCACAGTAAAGTTTAGAGTACTGTGAACATCTCACAGATTGCTAGATGTTTCATGTGATGTAGTAGTACATATATACATTCAAACTTGTCGATAGATACATGGAAGAAACTAGTTAAGAATTCTGAGGCATACAATGTGGAATCGGCAAGCTTCAGTTCTACAACTTCAACTTCAAATTCTGAGGCATAAATATCGAAGTAAAGTGTTTTTTCATCACTTCATTGCACGTTCAATGAAGTCGTTGCAGTAAATCTTGAGCTCCTCGTAGTGGTGTCGCAATGCCAGCTCCAGAGTGCTCATCGCGTTGTCTTTCGACAGGAGATGAGCGAGCAAATTCTCGCACATGGCCTTCATCCTCTCCAGGCGGAACCGGCATGCCGCCGCCAGCATTTCTCTGGCTACCACCGTTTCATTCACAGGAACCAGCTCATCGGTATAGACAAAGTGGAGTATGGCCCTGAGCACAACGGCCTTCATATCGCCGATCCGTACGACACTGTTGGTTGTTGACGCCTCTAATGTTTCGTATAGAAGCAGCGACCGCACGGCGCTGATGAGCCAGTGCGTGTGAATCTCGCTCTCCTGGACCAGGGACGTCACGTCTGACCATTGCTTGCTCACCATCAGCTGCTCGAGGTGCCTGACAATGTTGGACAGCGGCACGACGATCATAGGTTTGGCGATGGTGATGCTAGTACTAGTGGTGCACGCCTTCGTGTGGACTTCAAGGTAGCAACGTATGGTAAAGGAACCATTGTGGCCTATGTATGTGACTTTGCAGAATTCACCATGATGAACTTTTGAAACCCCCAGGTTTCACGTACCCTAGTAAAAATATCTTCTGAACAAGCACAATCGATGGTGATTTGCCACTAGGGTCACCGATCAGGAACGTCTTGGACAACTTGACCCTAGCAGTTCCAGGATCAGACCATAAACGGAGGTAGACAGATATGTGCTCCCCACCCTCCTCCGCCGAGTACACAGATAGGTATACATTGACCGTCGTACGCACATGCTCGTCTCATTCTGCAACCAACCCACATGAAAAAACAACACAAAAAGCTTCATTCTTTCTAATGCAGACTAATGGCCAGGTACATACATACAGAAACAAGTCTTGACGCACGTGAAAAAACAGCCAACAAACAGCGCACGCTCAAACAATTTGCCCGAATTTCCAGTCTCTTAATTTTGTGGTGAATGACTTAAATGTGAGGTAAATATGAAATAGCAATTCTGTCGCTCGCACGCCACGTCGCCTTGTGGTCCCACGACGCCTCCTCTATCCTCTTATGCTAGATCGAGCCCATCCCCTTTCTCTCTTCTCGCATCACATCTCTGTACGAGATGCGGCGCGGCTGCCGGTGATTGCCGCGACCAGAACCATGCGTCTCCCGTCCCCCGCGCCGTAGCCTGGCCTTCCTCTTGTCCGTCAGATCGACCACCGCCGGCGCTGCGGAGACACTGCATCGCAACGCAGCATCCATGACTGAGAATGGGGGAAGATTGACTACTGTCGGGGATATACCCCGCGGCGTAAACCGGCCGGAAGTATAACCCGGCCGGACTAGGCGTTTCATTGGTAAACCGCCATAGGATTGGCGGTTTACGTGTCTGGCGGTTCACTGGTATGACGATTCACGAGCCTGAAGACTCATTGGTGACCCGGCGCGTGTTCCAGATGGATGACAAGGCCCAAGGCCCAACATGCCGGTTTATGATAATGGTGGGCCGGTTTAAGAGGAAAGGCATGAGGAACATTTATCTTACAAGGAGTTAAGACCTGGACTTGTATCCGGTTTGTATTAGAGATAGACTAGTCCTAATCCTAATAGGACTCTACATGTAACCCGCCCCTCCAACATATATAAGGAGGGGCAGGGCTCCCCAAAAGGAGGGAGAGGGACAAGTTCCATGGGTTGGACAAGTTAGGTTTAGACAATAGCTCGCGAGATAGAGCAATCTTGTAACCGTAGTCATCATCATCAATATTAATGAAGCAGGATGTAGGCTTTTACCTCCACCGTGAGGGGCCGAACCTGGGTAAAAACATCGCGTCTCTCGTCCCGCTCAACCCCTCCCAAGCTACCACATAGATGCGTTGGCCTCGCAACTAAGTCCTGACACTAAGGACATCTGCCATGACAATTCCACGATAGTTGACGCCTACCGTGGGGCTTGCGCACGGTGGTGTTGATTTCTTGGAGGGATCTCTTCTAGGGATCGAGGAGCTTTCAATTTTCCGGTTGAAGAAGAGCCGGTCTCAAAAGATCTAAATCAAAAGTTAGGGTTGCATTGCGTGCCACGGCACGTACTTACGATCTGGTGATCCGGCGTCAGGTTAATTTTTGGAGTGTGTTCTTGAGGCTAGGGAGTTTTCCACTGCAGATCCAATCTGTACCGACGACTTATGGTCAAATCAAAAGCAGCAGTGCCAATCCACCAAACCCTACTGATTCGTGCATACTATGGTGGGAGCACGTAAGGAAAAGCTGTGATTGTTCCATACGAACAGGCCCGTCGATGAGGGGGAGCGGAATGAGCGACCGCACAGGGCCTCCAAAATCGAGGGGCCCCCATCGTAGAAAAAACCAGTATATAAAAGATCCGTTTCATTGGCTCACTTGATCGCTAAAAAATCAGTACATACAGGTACAGGAAAAAACCAGTACATACTGGCTCCCTGGAACGCTAGAGGCCCAAATTAGCCTACAGCCTACAGCCCATTACCCCGATGGCCAGAGCGGAAGCCCTGGAGGTTCAGGAATCAGAAAAAGATACAGATCGTTCAATTCGCGAGTCGCGATTGGCGATGCCCTAGCAATTGTGCCGGCATAGTTCAGTTGGCTCCGATCTGATCCGGGCCATCCGGCGATCCCATCGTCCATCTGCTGAACGATGATCATCTGCTCATTTGATTGTGCCGGCGCAGTTCAGTTGCCGTGAAGACTGAAGACGCAACAGTCAACAGGGACGCCCGCTGTGTTTTAATCTTCAAGACCAAGATTATTTTTCCAACTTATTTTCTTCTATTCAAACGATCTACACATTTAGTCATCTAGTTACTATTTTAAACTAATTACATTCTGTTTGATCATTTGTAATTTTGTTAGGTTTTGTGCTTGGATCTTCATCATGTCTATTAGAATTAGGAAGCATGATTCTGGTGCTTCAAAGCGTAAGAAGAAACAAAGACTAGATCGTGAGGCTCGATCTCAAACAGGTTCCCTCGATGGATATGTCGTGAGAATACCCCGACTTGATTCGGAAAATCAAACTATGGATGTTAATGTAGATGATGGTCATGATGACAATGACACAGAGGTTGAGGCTCGTGATGCAGAAATTGATGATGGTATTGCCTAAGAAGCGGGTGATGATAATGTTGCCGATGGGGGTGATCATGTTGATACTGCCAATGAAGGTGATAACGCTAATACCACCGGTGATGATAATATTGCTGATGACATCAAATATCCTTTTCCATTTGATATATTTGATCCAAGAAATTGGGATGCACTTGATCCTAAAATGATAGATGTTTTGGTGCAGAAGGGTCCTAAAAGAGACTCATCTATTCAGCATGGTAAAAAGGACAAATTGTCTAGAAGGTTTTCTGCAGTATCATATACTAGAGTTCTCTCAAATGGGGAAAAGTGTGACAGAGAATGGCTTGTGTACAACAAAGATCTTGACAAGGTATTTTGTTTTTGCTGCAAATTATTAAGAAAAGCTCGTGCAAGGGCAGTTAGCAAATGAAGGTTTCAGTGACTGGGCTCATCTTGGTCATAGACTTAAAGAGCATGAAACTAGTAGAGAACATGTCACAAATATGACTACATGGTATGACTTGCACCTTATGTTGGAGAAGAATCAAACAATTGACAAAGTTGCTCAGCGAGAACTTGAGAAGGAAAAGGAACATTGGAGAAAAGTTTTGCTTAGAATCCTCTTGATTGTTATGTTTCTTGCAGAACACAATATAGCATTCCATGGTAGTAATAGTAAGTTGTACCAAGACAACAATGGAAATTTCTTAGGACTTGTTCAAATGTTGGCTGAATTTGACCCAGTTATAAAAGAGCATGTTGACCGCATCACGAATGATAAAATTCGTGATCATTATCTTGGCCCCTCCATACAGAATGAGTTAATCAATTTGCTTGTTGCCGCAATCAAGTTGAAAATCATTGAGAAGGTAAAAGAAGCAAAGTACTTCTCAGTTATACTTGACTGTACTCCTGATGCAAGCCACCAAGAACAAATGTCTTTGATAATTAGGTATGTTGATACATCTCCAGATTCTTTTTGCATTGAAGAATCCTTCTTAGGTTTTTTGGATGTGAATGATACCACCGGGCAAGGATTGTTTGATGTTTTACATAAGGAATTGAAGAGTCTTGACCTTGATGTGGACAATGTGAGAGGTCAGGGATATGATAATGGGTCGAATATGAAAGGAAAAAATAAAAGAGTACAAAACAAAGTATTGGAAATAAACCGAAGAGCCTTTTATCAAGCTTGTGGTTGCCATAGTCTGAATTTGGCACTATGTGATATGGCAAAGTCTTGTCGTAAAGCAACAGATTTTTTTGGAGTTATCCAGCGTATCTATACAATATTTGCTAATTCTACTAAGAGATGGCAAATTCTCAAAGATAACATACCAGGATTGACTCTCAAGTCATTATCATCTACTCGTTGGGAGAGTCGTGTTGATAGTGTTCAGGCTATGAGGTTTCAGCTATCGGAAATAAGGGAGGCCTTATTGCAAGTGGCTGAAAGTGATAAAGATTCTTCGACACAAAGTGAAGCTCAATCATTGGCGGAGAATGAACTTGGTGGCTTTGATTTTTTAGTATCAATCATCATCTGGTATGAAATATTATCCGTTGTTAATTTGATTAGCAAAGAGTTACAGTCAAAGGATATGCTTATTGATATTGCAATTGAATCTGTAAAAGGCTTGCTTTCCTTTTTCAAAAAGTATAGAGAAATCGGCTTTTCAAAAGCATTGGAAGTTGCCAAAAAAAATTGCAATGGAGATGGATATTCATCCAGAATTCCGCACCAAGCGTAAAATCAAAAGGAAAAAACAATTTGATGAGGGTGAAGATGATGCATCTATCGACTCACAATCTGCAGAGGAGTCATTTATGGTCAATTATTTTATACGTGTTGTTGATCAAGCTATAACTTCACTTACCATTAGATTTGAACAATATGAGGGGTATGAAAAGATATTTGGTTTCTTGTTTACTTCAGATAGGCTGCGATCACTAGATGACAAGAGTTTGATGGCTGCTTGTGTTAATCTTGAAGATGCACTTAAGAGTGGAGAACATACAGATATTGATGGACTTGAATTGTGTTGTGAGCTAATTTTCATCCAGGATTTACTTCATAAATCAATGGGTCCTCTTGACATTCTGAATTATTTGAAGAAGCGCTCCACAATCTATCCTAATGTTGTTATTGCATACAGAATTTTGTTGACCATTCCTGTAACGGTTGCATCTGCTGAAAGGAGTTTTTCTAAACTCAAGTTGTTGAAGTTCTACTTGCGTTCTACTATGACACAAGAAAGACTTAATGGATTGGCGACAATAGCACTTGAAAATGATGTCTTGGAGAAGATAAAGTACGAAGATATGATTGAAGATTTTATTTCAAGAAATACCAGACGGATGCTTCTTTTTGGTAGAACATGAGGTTAATGGTTAGTTTATTGCTTTCCTATCCTTTTACCTTTCCAGCTTTAATATTTGATATATGCCTAAATAAGGTACAGATAAATTGATTTGAAATTATATTATAAAGTGAGAGTATGCTTTGCGAATGTTAGTTCTTTTGTTATGTGAATTGATCAAAATTTGGGCCACATTTTGGTTTTCGCCCGGGGCCCCGAATTTCTGAAGACGGGCCTGCATACGAAAAGAAAAACAGTAATTGGATTCGGCCTCGAAACCGGCCATGACCCGGAGGAAGACCCAAGGGTGGACACGGACTCGGCCTCCATGGCTGTAACTCACCGTCCAACTTCACTATTGCCGGCTTTTTCCATTGCAGACTGGCCACGCCGGTTCGCTGGCCTCGGTAGTGAGGCGCCTCTACCGGCCTCACTTTATCTCTCTACTGAGACACCGTCTCCGTCGCACTCGTGCCATCCCCGCATCCAAGGCGCCTTCACCCCGGCGGACGTCCGTGCCAAGACCGCCGCCTCACCTTCAGCTCCAAATCGCCACCCATGTTCACGGCCGTTTCCGCTTCATCGACCCGCGGCCGTCTCCGAATCTCCGCTGTTGTGAACCGGACTCCTCTGTCAACCCGTTTCATCAACCCGGATCCGAGCTGCTCCGCCTCGACTGACCCAGCGTCTGTGAGCCGCCTTTTTTGGATCAACGTCGAGCAGCCGATCCGAAACGCTGACGAAGCCGCCGTCGCCCATAACCTCCGCGTCGAGCCGGACGCTCACCACTGCTGAACCGCCGCCGATGCCACCTTCGCCTCCCTTACCGCATCGCCGAGCTGCCGTGAGCCGGCCCGGTTGACTCAATCACCTCTAAGCCGCCCTCGTTCGCTGGCCGCCCTGAGCCGTATTGAGCCGTCGTCCCCGCGCCGCTTCCCTTGTGCTTGGCCTCGTCTCGTGCACCAGTCGGATTAATCTACGGCGGATCAACGCATCGTTCCAGTCGCTGCCATGAACCGCCGCCAATCTGCTGCGCTGTCAAGCCTCCTGACTAGCTGCGGTTCAAACCGCCACTTCCGTCTCGGAGCCGCCCGGTTTTGGCCTCGCCTCCGCCTCAAGTGGCCGCTTTGAGCTACTGCGTCCAGGGGCTGTCGTGGCCACAAGCACGGATTCGCCGAGTGGCCGCCATCTCCTCTGTCACCGTGGATGCCTTGCCGCCAAGCTGCTAAGCCGCTGCCGTGATTCAGCCTAAGTCGCCTGTTTCAGAGTCGCTGCCGTGGCCACCTCTGCCGATAGCCGTCGGTGCATCTTTGTCTTGTCATTCCATCGCCGAGCCACCATCTGTTGACCTACATTTCGCCGGAGTCGCCCGCAGTGCCGCCGGGTCGAACCGTGCTGTTTCCAAACCGCCGGGAAGATGCCTAGCTAAAGTCGGCCGACCGTGCCATTTCCAAACCGTCGGTGAGCCGCCCGGATTCTGCCGGTCTCTGCCTGCTCCAGATATGTGGCTGCGCCGGTTTCACCCGCCCGGTCGGGGATATACCCCGCGGTGTAAACCGGCCGGAAGTTAACCCGGCCGGACTTGGCGGTTTATCTGAAGACCCTGCTGACACTTGGCGAGTTACTGGCGACCCGCCCTGACCTGGCGGTTTACAAGCAACCCACCTGGTCATTATGACTCACTGGTGATCCGGCGAGCGGGACAGACGGATGACAAGGACCAAGGCCCAGAAGGCCGGTTCACGTTTAACGGTGGGCCGGTTTAAGAAGAAAGGCATGAGGAACGTTTATCTTACAAGGAGTTAAGACCTGGACTTGTATCCGGTTTGTATTAGAGATAGACTAGTCCTAAATCTTAATAGGACTCCACATGTAAACCGCCCCTTCAACATATATAAGGAGGGGCAGGGCTCCTCAAAGGGGGACAAGATTGACAAGTTCCACAAATTGGACAAGTTAGGTTTAGACAATAGCTCTCGAGATAGAGCACTCTTGTAACCATGATCATCATCATCAATACCAATGAAGCAGGATGTAGGCTTTTACCTCCACCGTGAGGGGCCGAACCTGGGTAAAACATCGTGTCTCTCGTCCCGCTCAATCCCTCTCAAGCTACCACATAGATGCGTTGGTCTCGCGACTAAGTCCTGACACTAAGGACATCTGCCGTGATAATTCCACGACAGTTGGCGCCCACCGTGGGGCCTGCACACGGTGGTGTTGAGTTCTTGGAGGGATCTCTCCAGGGATCGAGAAGTTTGCAATTTTCCGGATGAGCCGGTTTGGAAGGGTGTGCATCAACTTCAGTTCTTCAAACCAGATTTTAGATCTGTGAGATTTAAGGTTCAAGAAAATTAGGGCTACAACTTGTCCATCGCTGTCGTCGGGCAATCTGCCGATTTATGAGGCCAACATGAATCTAGTCCTCGCGTCATTGTGCAATCGGAGGGATGTGATTAAATTTCCTCGGCGATTGTTGTGCGTGGAATCTAGCGGTTCATCAAGTCGTCAATTCATCAATAATCCGAAGCCAGATCGATGTTGGAAATACCGTGTGCAAGAGACCGACAGGAGTTGTGTACACGTACCAATCACTGAGTTTGCGGCTCCAATATCCCATATGTTTTTCTACTATCAATACATTGACCAAGTCCAGGCAAAGGACAAGCTAGATCAGCCGAGTTCGGAATAAAATAAGAAAGGAAAGGATACGCCAGGAGATAGATCCGCCGCTGGAGCAGCCTGTCCAGCACAGTCAAAACCAAAATAGCAACAAGCATTGTTTCCTATCTGAAACAGGAGGCACGTGATGCCAGAGACAGCCGGGGGAAATTACTATTACTGGTAGTATTAATCCGGTCAGATTTAAGCCCAAGTTCAAAAGGCAAAGTCAAAGATGTGTGCGAAAACCGAAGTCAAGTCATCAGCTACTACTCCATTATCCATTGGTACGTGTGAAGGCACTAGTACTTGCGCTAGTACAGAGTGCTAGTCTAGCCTTTTGCTTTTTACCAACATGTGCTACGTCTAGCAAGATCTATCATCGGTTGCGAAAGTTTCTCAGGCTGATTAAAGAAAGGAAAAAAAAAGGAGCAGCTGCCTTGTCCATCACTGGAAAAAAGAGAGGAGGAGAAAGACAGAATAACAGCCATGCATGGCACATCTACACTGATATTTGGTCCGATCAAATTCTAGCCTGTGCACAGATTATTTGTCGTCCGGATAAATCAGGTGATATTCATCCGAGTCTACTTTTAACACATATTATTTTTTGTTAAAAAACAATCTATTTTTGCTGCAATGTTTTTATGCAGGATAATTATTTATGACAAATGTATTGTTATACCACGGACATGGAGCGTGTGCCGGCATAGTTTTGAAGTGGCGTTCTTCCGGGCCATGTTGCTCGACGGATACACATGCAAATCGCCGCCCCCGCTATTCGGTTTACATTCGTCCACTCATGCGGCCGACTCATTGTTCGTGCCGGTTTACAAACATCACGGCCGACTCACCCGTCCGCACCGGTTTATCACACTGCGGCCGGTTCACCCGTGATTAATTTCAGCTTCATATAGTTATCATCAACTTCATGGCGGGTTATTTCCGGTCTAAACACATCAGGTGACACCCATATGAAATATATTTGATTAGCACATATTATTTTTATCAAAGAGCAGTTTATCTTTGCCTTGGTCTGCGATATTGTTTATGCAGGGCAATTGTTCATTACAAATGAGGTGTTATGTTATGGGCACGGAGCACGCGCTAGCAACGTTCTGCACTGGTGTTTCGTCCGTGTCCTACCACCCGGTGAATGAACGTGAGAAGGTCGCCGTCCCCGTGGCCCGGTTTACATCAGCTTGCCGGGAACGCGCCCGCAATTAACTCGCCCGTCTGAGCCGGTTTACGACACCGCTGCCGATCTTCCCCCTCCGCACCAGTTTACAATGCCGCGACCGACTCATCTGTCCGAGCTGCCTCTGATGTTGCGGTCGTCCTTGTCGTCCGTCTCTCGCGGCCTGGTCTACATCAACATACCGGGCCGCACCTGTCTGCATGAGCTATTTATTGAGTATGAGCAAGTCACAGCTCGGGTAGCCCGGTTTTTCTTTCAACAAAATGGAGGTAAATCATCATATACTATCAACCGCCGTCTGCACTGGGTGTTTCAATGGGCAGGCGCACAAATCGCCGCCACTACAGTTTGGTCAACTTCAAATCACCAGTTGGAAGGAACTATTGGCCGAGTTGCTGATACAGCTCATATGGGATCATTTACAACCCGCCGCAGTCACCTCAACCTTCTATGGATTCGCATCGTGCTATCAACGCCAATGATATACAAGTTATGCCGGTTTATATCACAGTCAAATATGGAGAATCTCAAGCCAACTCCTCGAGTCACCTTGAGACTTGGGGGCTACAATGATATGACTTAGCAAACGTTGCCGGTTTTCAGTGAAGTCAAGAACCCCAATATGTTGGAGGGAAAGATAACCCGGTCCCGGATTCACATCGTGCTGTCAGAAGATTTCCGTATTAGAAAGTATATGACAGTTACAAAATCCCGGCTCAATGAAGAAGATCCGGGTCATCAGAAAGGATTCTGGTTTAAAATCCGGCTCAAGGGAAGTCAGTCTCACTGAAGCTCTCAAATATCCGGTTTACAATCCGGTTCAAGAGAAATTTATTCTCCCACAAAGCTCTGAAGCGCTCAAATCCAGTTTAAGAATTTCCGGTTCAAAAAGGAATTAACTTCTCGCAAGTTTGAGTTTAAAGGCCGTCAGAAAATTTCTGGCTAAAAATGAAGATTCCGGTGTAAAATCCGGTTCAAGGGAAAGATGTCTCCCACAAAGCTTTGAAGGTCTCCATATCCGGTTCAAGATCCCGGTTCAAGAAGAATTCATCTCTTGCAAAAAGTTAAAAATTGCCGAAGAGGACCTACTGCCATGATGCGCGGTTCAAACATGGGTATCCCGCCTTACTGGCCCGACATATTATTGATCACATGGGGCCTTCTGCTTCATAAAGCGGGATCTCTGGTCTTTTACATCATGTGTGGTTACACGGAGTTGTTCTAAAGCGGCCTCCGGTTTACCCCTTGAGTTTGCTTTTTAAAAGCATTGTGTTATATCACTTGGAGGATTGGTCGTGTCCGAACCAATACCATACCTCTTGATAGGCGAGAGCCACCAGATCACTTGGGGACTTGGTCACATCTGAACCACTCATGCCTCTTGATCGGCCTAAGGCCACAGAATCACTTGGGGGCTTGGTCGAACCCGAACCATGACCATGCCACTTGATCGGCATAAATGCCACAGTTTCATTTGGGGACCTGGCTGACTAGAACCATAGTTACACCTAACGGGAGCTTGGTCGTGTTCAGCCATGGTAACACCATCTGATCAGCTCAAATAAACCTTTTTTTGCAACGTTTTTTCATTGCACTTGATTTACACTTTTCTTTGAAGGAGTTTTTTTTGCTTTTTATTGCGTTTTTTAAACCGGCAAAGTTTTTTTAACCAATCAATTGACGGAACACAGTTCACGTCAATCCGGAGACTATTTTCCCGGTTTGATCCTTGTTGTTAACATCCTCTTATGGAGTAACACAATGTTTATTATAACCCAACACGGTTTTATCATAAACCGGCACAATATGGAAGGAGTTATCAGTACTCAAGATTTGGGTCATCACCCTTACTACAAAAAGCTGGTAAAACCAACAATGTGATTCAATGTCACAGGTATGATATATTTCATATTTGATTATTCTTAAGTGCAGCCTTGGTTATAAACCCGGGTTATATGTTGGGCGTTATGACCTGTCCGACGGTAAACCACCAGGATACTTTACACTTGTTGTATGCAGAAACAGGTTGAATAAAGCATAATTACAAATCACCGGTTTTTATTGAACCGGCCTGGCTTTGGACTATAAGTTGCCAGTATATATTTGGATTGCGCCATTGGAATTATGGCCTTATAAATCATTGGGTATATTATTCAAATAGCCAACATGGTTGGATTTTTATTATGGTTATCAATAACTAGTATTATGAGTAAGGTTTTGAAAGTCGTTTTAGCGCAATGGCTATCATATTATCAATAGATATGATTCTACAATGGAAGGAATAGTCCCGAGTCGCTGCAGGCTTACAACCTGGCACTTGGGGGCTACATTATTCAAGTCAAGATTACATGCAAGTCTCATGTCGCTGCAAGCATGCATCATGACACTTGGGGGCTAATGCAAAGTCATTTTTATTAGTCTTATTGAAGACCCGACTCATCATATTATAATGAGCCGGCCCTTGGGGGCTACCAATTGCTCCTATCAACAATTCAAGGTACACAAGTTTTTATCCATTATATTAAAGGGTCCACTCCTCGGTTGGTAAAGTGTCACATCCCTAGCTTCTGGTACTGTCTGGTGTGTGCATCATGTTTAAATTCAAATGAAATTTGAATTGAGGAATTTTCAAAAGCCTCAGGAAACCTCTAAAAATAACCAACAATTAAATCTTCTCAAATGTGTCCAAGAAAATGTTCCTGTTATTCCATGGAAATATTGGTAAGAGGTAAAATTTAAACCAATATTTTTGGAGTCACAGAGATAATTATTTTGGCCATTTGAATTAATCCAATAACTATTTGCTTTGGATTTATATTTAATATATATTAAATATGACTCCAATAATTCTGGAAGTTTGTGAGTGGCTTTGTATATATTTTAGCAAGCCACATAAAAATCTACAGAATTTATTTAAATGATTTAGTTGCTAAACTAAATCAAAACAAACTACAGAAAAAAAAAGTAAAAGAGAGAGAGCAGAAGGACTTACCTGGCGCCACTTACCTGGCCCAACACTGTGCAGCCAGCAGCGGCCCAGCCCACCACTTCCCCCCCCCCCTTGTCGCCTTCCTCCTCGCGCCAGTAGGCGCAGGCGCGTGGCCGGAGCGCGCGGGCACACGCCCAGGCCACCTCCTGCCTCCCTGCTTGCCTCCGCTACTCCCTGGAGACGCCACGCGGCTCCCTCGACCCTCCCTCACTCTCCCGCGTCTCTCCCTCCGTCCCTATCCCCCTCTGCTCCCTCTCCCTCTCTGTCCGAGCGGAGCCCGTCGCCACCGACGTCGTTCGCCGCGGCCACCAGCCACCCCCTCGCTCCCTCTATGCATCCCTGAGCTCCGCCCTGACCCCGTGGAGCTACACACGCGACGCACGCGACCAGAGGAGGCCGCAGTCGACCGGAGCGTCGTCGTCTTCATCTCCGGTGCCCGGAGATCGCCGTCGTCAATTCGCCGTTGCAGAGGCGTCCCCGAGCCCACTCAGCGTCTCGTCCGACTCCCCGTGAGCTTCTCTTCTCTTCCCCTCACTCCCCGCACCTGATTTCGTCCCCTAGCTCCATCTTCCACCACGGCCGAAGCTCGCCGCCGCCGTGCCTCGTCGCCGTCGTGGCCAGAGCCACTGTGGCTCGAAGCCGGGCACACCATCGTGCTCCACACCTCACCAGGAGCACGTAGCACGCACCAACGCCTCCCCTAGCGCCCTGCATCGCCTAACCCGCCGTTGGCCGAACTCCGGCCGCCGCTCACGAGCTCGCCGTCGTCGGTACCGGCCACCACAGGCACGGCCACCACCACCATTCGATGCGCACCAGCAAGGGCTCTCCAACGAGCCCAAGCACAGCCTCGCCCGTGCCCTGTAGCGCGTTTCCGGCTCGCGCCGCCGTCTCGGGCCTCGCCGGCGTCATGTCGCCGGTGGGTTTGACCCCACTGACCCGGGATTTGACCCTGCTAATTAACCCTGTGACACTGACAGCAGGGCCCCACCTGCTAATTAATCCTAGATTAGTTTCTGTTTAGTTTTTAACTAATCCTAGTGGCCCCACGCGTCAGCTTTGACTAAGCTGACGTGGCTGTTGACTGGGCCCACATGTCAGCGACACTAATCAGCCCCAGTCACTGACCAGTGGACCCCACTGGTCAGGTTTGACCACCAGCAGCGTCTGTTGACCTGCTGACGTCATAGTGACGCAATGCTGACGCAATAAGTATTTTCTGGATTTATTAATATTCAGGAAATTCCAGAAAATGCCTAAAACTTCTAAAAATCATAGAAATTCAACCGTAACTCCAAATTAAATAATTTATATATGAAAAATTATCAGAAAAATTCAAGGAATCCATCTGTACCATTTTCATGCATGTTAGAACAACTTATAGCTGCTGTTTAGCACAAATCAATTAAAGGGCATTTAAATAATCACATATGGAGTTTGAATTTGAATCTTGTATTCAAACCAACTTCATTTAATCTGTTGCTAGTTGCATTAGCTCAAAACACATTCATTTTGCCATGTCATGATCATGCATCATATTGTGCATTGCATTGATTGTGTTTCCTTCTGTGTTGCCGGTATTTGTCCCCTCTCGATAGACGTGATACCGATGATGTGATCGTTGACACTGATGAAGACTCAATGTTATCTTCAGAAGTGCCAGGCAAGCAAAACCCCCTTGTTCATTCCGATACAATCCCACTCTCTCGCTCCTGCTCTCTTTTACTGCATTAGGACAACAACGATTCATCTGTTACTTGCTGCGGTAGCTGAACCCCTTTATCCTTTGCATGACCTGTCATTCCACAGTAAATAGATGAAACCCACTAGCATGAGTAGGAGTTGTTTGAGCCCTGTTGTGCCTACTCATTCATGCTTGTTTGTCATGCCTGCTACTGCTTAGAGTTGAGTCAGGTCTGATTCATCGGGGATGAATCAGAGGCGTGTGAACATGTCCTACTGTGTGTGAGCTAAGTGTGTGAACACGATTTGGTAAAGGTGTCGGTGAGAGGCCATGTAGGAGTACATGGTGGGTTGTCTCATTGAAGCCGTCCTCAGGAACTGAGTTCTGTGTTTGTGATCCATGATTCAGCTACTACCATACATTGGGCCCTGAAATATGACCCCGCTCGACTTCTTATTCACCCTAGTCCTCTGTCCAGGAGTTGCAAGTAGTTTCTGGTGTTTGTAGTATGCTGGAGGCCGTGGACAGCGCTGACCGTAGGGGTGGGCTGTGATGCGGTAGGCACGTGGCCGGGTAACCGGGCGCCCGTTTGGTGTCACGGAACCCTGTTCACATCGTTTGGGGCTGTGAGCGAAACTCCGGCCGGATCTCCTCATGGATGGAACCCGAATAGGCGATAAACCTGGACTAGAGACTTGAGTGTTTAGGTAGGTCGTGGTCTACACCCACGTCGGCTTTCGCTTGAAGTCTGCCGAGCACATGTCGTGTGCAGACGCTAAGTGGTGGAAACATGTATGAAGAAGTACACCCCTGCAGGGTTAACATCATCTATTCGAATAGCCGTGTCCGCGGTAAAGGACTTCTGGGTTGCTTATATCAGTTCATAGACAAGTGAAAGTGGATACTCTAAAATACGCAAGATAAGCGTGAGTGCTATGGATGGCGTTCTCGTAGGGAGACGGGAGCGGATCCATAGTGGTGTATTGATATGGTGAATATGTGGACTCGTGTGCGCCACCTCAAAAGAGTTACTTGCAGTCGTAGTTCAGGATAGCCACCGAGTCAAAGCTGGCTTGCTGCAGTAAACCCCACCATCCCCTTTGTTGATAATGATGCATATGTAGATAGATCTGATGTAAGTCTTGCTGGGTACATTTGTACTCACGTTTGCCTATTTTATGTTTTTGCAGAGAGACTTCAGTCTCACTAGTAGTTTCGCTTGGACTTCGACGTTTAGCTTGATACCTCAGCTACGATCTTGTGCCCTCGGCAGGATCTGATAGATAGTCAGGCTTCTCAGCCTTTTCATTTATAGATGTCTGTACTCAGACATGATAGCTTCCGCTTGTGCTTTGACTTGTATGCTCTGATTGTTGGGTCATGAGACCCATGTTTGTAATATCTCGCTCCTCGGAGCCTATTGAATAAATTACTTGAGTCGTAGAGTCATGTTGTGATGCCATGTTGTATTTGCACATATCGAGCATATTGTGTGTATGTTATTGAAATGCTTGGTATGTGTGGGATCTGACCTTCTAGTTGTTTATCTTTAGTAGCCTCTCTTACCGGGAAATGTCTCCTAGTGTTTCCACTGAGCCATGGTAGCTTGCTACTGCTCCGGAACACTTAGGCTGGCCGGCATGTGTCCTTCTTCGTTCCTGTGTCTGTCCCTTCGGGGAAATGTCACGCGATGAATACCGGAGTCCTGTTAGCCCGCTACAGCCCGGTTCACCGGAGTCCTGCTAGCCCAGTGCTACAGCCTGGATTCACTCGCTGATGACCGACACGTTCGATGCTGGGTCATGGATGCCTGTCCCTGTAAGTCTGTGCCACTTTGGGTTTACGACTAGCCATGTCAGTCCGGGCTCCTTATCATATGGATGCTAGCGACGCTGTCATATATGTGTGCCAAAAGGCACAAACGGTCCCGGGTAAAGGTAAGGCGACACCCGTGGGAATACCGTGCGTGAGGCCGCAAAGTGATATGAAGTGTTACATGCTAGATCTATGTGGCATTGAGTCGGGGTCCTGACAGGTATCAGAGCTTGACTGCCTGTAGGATTACCAAGCCAAACTGGTCGAAGTTGAGTCTAGAAATTCTTTAGTTATATAAGGGAATTGATTGTGGGATGGAACGTAAGGCTCTTTTTACTTCTTATACCTCATGGCCTTCTAATCTGAGACATCATCTTCTCTTCTACGGGGATTAAGAACTAGGCTATCTCTTCTTTCTATTAGGATCACGTGTTACTAATCAGTAGACTTATAAGATTGTTGGATTTAAGTCTCAGTTCAGTTTCTTCTACTTCCGTACGTTAACTGTTGATCTCGAAACCTTGATATTGTGTTTCTGAGTGGTTATGCCACCATTTTGGTGAATGTCTCAAATCTTTTCTGAGCATTTACAGCCGTTATGCTGTCCGAGTCATCCCAGGTTTCTAAATAGTCGGATGCATTTGCAAATCCTTTTCTTCCCGTTTCAATGTTCCCATGGGCCAGATTAACCACACTAATCAGTGAATTGAGGTACTCCGTTACCTTGACATATATGTTGGAGATATTATTATGACCCTAGGTGTCTTAGGGGATCATCTAGTAATTTAGCCATGATTTGTGTTCCCAGTGTGATGATTCTGGCCATCATTCTCGAAAGCATCCCGTGATGCTACTTAGTAGTAGGTATTCTATTCCTGGGTTCTTGAACCCGAGATTCACTCTACTTACTTCATGTTGATAGTAATTGCTAGCGCCTTTAGGATATTAGTAACCTTTGCGATAGTCCTTGAAGTCCGTGGTATCTTCTTCTTCCAGATACCATGAACTACTTATGGCAGAAGTTCCTCGTTGAACTGAAATATCACAACAATATTATTTTTGATGAGTTCTCCATTATATATTGTGGCTCTGCCAGTTCTACCTTTCCGCATGGGTTATCCGGAAGAAATATGTTGAACTTGGTTCGACATACTAATCTATGCATCCACAACTCAGAAAATTATATGTTCCTTTGAGTTGTTCTCTTTAGTTGCATTCTGACCCTCGTCTATCAATTGATAGTCAAGAGTATGCGTGCGTTCGTTCATCGATGCCTATGACTCTTGTGGTCCGTCAAGCCATTCTGTCCTGAATGACTTGGAGAAACAAACTCCAGTACCTCGTCCATATCTAGGATTGGGTCAAAGTAGTTGTATTCCGCAGATCAAATGCCAATCCAGCTTTTGGTTCTGTTCTACCTTAGAGTATTACCTTATTCTATATCGAGATTGTTATAGGAATTGCACGCCATCCTATGAACTCTTGGTACAGTGATACTTCTCACCATCATTAGTCATTCCTCGGCCCTCGTGTTGATGCAACCGGAATACCGACAAATGAATTGTGATGTGTGAAATCAATACTCCCAGCAACCTCGTTGCTTGGTAGTTAAAGGATAATAATTTCATTCTTAGCATGTTGGTTTTTGAATCATCCTTCTAAGACTTATCGTGCTACCTAGTCCTTATTTCGTTGCACCCTTCGATTGATGAGTTAGGATCTTGTCAAGTCCTCACTCATTTGATTATATCGTCTTGCCCTCAAAAGCGAGATTGTTCTCGAGCTTAGTAACATACCGGTGGTTCGTGATTTTCTGAATGTCTTCTCGGAAGTATCACCAGGTCGTCACCTGACCGTTATGTTGAGGCCATGATCAAGTTGGTTTCTTAAGAACCACCTTCTTTCCAAGAATCGGTGTTAGATATCCCTGAGCTAGTTGGTTAAGCTGGACAACAACTTGGAGAGTTGGAAGATAAAATCTTGCCTGACTTAGTTCGTTCCAAAGGGATATTCTTGTGTAGTGTGTGTTGAAGGAAGATGATATCTTCATCGATTGGTCCCTGTGATCAGTTGTTGGACCTATTGTCTTATCAATCCTTTGATTTGAGTGTGGGCCATCGTCAAGTCAAATCAGTACCAACGATGCTCGTAATGTTGTCTTACTCGTGGTTGATCCCTCGAGCATACACCATTATATCCTTTGGGTCTGACCAATGCTATCACCGTGTTCACTTAACTATGGAATTCCTTTTAAGAGGAAACCTAGATGAATTGTTGTTGAGCCCATTGACAACATCCTTGTCTTCTCCATAATTTTGCTGAACATTAAGCTAGTGTTGGAAACTTTTGAAAGCATTTGTTCATGCTAGCTCATGAAGCATATGTTTGGATGAAGGTAGTGACTTCCTTTAATTCATGTGCATCTGATGCAAGTTGCCGCCGTGGATTCGAGAAAGTCAATGTTGCTTTCTTTGGAATCATTCCAAATCAGTCATGCACACGTGCGAAGAATGCTGTGGTTTGAAGACTTGCAACCTTCAATCTATATGTATCCCTAGCACACCAAGCCACTGGTTGATTTGTTCAAGGAGAAGGAGTTCCTTCATAAGAGCTAATCCGGACTTATGTAAGGACTTCGATACCCTTGTTGATGGTTCCCCCTCCTGAACTCGGTAGTGTTTTATTATAAGACTACTATGTGGTCATGCTTGTCTGGGACAACGTGTTCACATGTTAGTAGCAGAACCAGCTCATGTTTTGGAGCTTACTATCGTAGTTCATTTCCCGAGAATCTCGCAACGTCATCTCGTCGATTTGTGTTGCAAACTTTCATTTTTCTTTCCTAGACTTGGTGAGTCTGGATATCCTGACACCAACCAGATCTGAATCTCAGGCAGATATGATGGTTGGAACATTCTCCAAGAACTATAATATTGGTCCTCGATAACCGGTAAAGTGGATGTCGTGGCCAACACACCCAGCCGGAAGACCTGTTATTATAATATCTTGATTGAGGAAGTTGGCCACCTCCCCATAGGGATTTCGTAGGATTTACTCCCTAGTTGCCCCTATGGATTTTGAGATCCCGAAGTCCGACCTTTTACTTGATGTCCTAGATACCAGACCATTTCTATGAATGGGTTACACTAGCACATCAAGGAGAACATTAGAAGCGGAGTGCTAAATGTCTCTCGGTCGATCATCCAGATTTTATTTGCTTGGCCTCGCTAAGGTGAAATCTGAGAAGTGTTATCCTCCTTCGCATCTGCATCGTCCATCGCTATTCATCATGGTAGTATGTTGTGTTGTCAGCACCCTTGACGCGGTTGTTGATAAAACCTTGATGATTGTGGAAATGCTCAAGTTCTTGAGAGCACGCACAAGCGCTACGTGTTATCATCAGCACTAACTGGGTTTGCTCTCAGTTTCCTCGGCAATGCTATGATCTTATCAAACAGTGAATTCACTCCCTATTGTTGGGTTCTTCCCCAGTTACCAGAATCATTCCCAGCATTTGCATTTTGTTCCCAGCTTGCACCGCCAATGTGCCATTCTACCATGGGTCTCTTCCATTTCCGGTGGTAAGCAAATTCATCCATTACGTTGTCTTCAACAAGGTAATCCACATCATCCAAGTCCGAGTATGCCATTCTACCGACCCCGCCAATCGATTGCTGTGATTTGCCTTCGGCTGATATAGAGAGTCTCAGTGATCTCTATATCAAAGGTAATTCTTTTTTCCACTTAAGATAATAATCTACGAATCACCCTTCTCCAGGATGTTTCGTCGTGGTGTCATGGCAATTCAACTCCTCGTTATGTTGACAACCGATCACCACATTCTTAAGTCTGGAATTGCTGTCTACCTAGTGAACCTCGTCACCTGCTCCACTCCGTCCCTCTAGAGGTATGCTTCGTCTCTCAGCTTGAGAGATGTTGCTATGTCACATTCCGGGAGTTAATCCTGAGTTGTTCGATCTTCGAGAAGATCGACCCTTCTAGAGTCTCCTTCTTCCCTCCATGTCATGTTGACAGGATTTCTCAGAGCAAGACTTCAAGACAATAATGGTGAATGAATCAACGTTCAACTGAAGTGCACCCTGGATCGTGAAGATTATACTAGTTTGAGTTTCCCCTTCACCTTACCCTACGCTTGAATCTCGAGACGAGATTCTTGTTTAGTGGGGGTGAGTTGTCACATCCCTAGCTTCTGGTACTGTCTGGTGTGTGCATCATGTTTAAATTCAAATGAAATTTGAATTGAGGAATTTTCAAAAGCCTCAGGAAACCTCTAAAAATAACCAACAATTAAATCTTCTCAAATGTGTCCAAGAAAATGTTCCTGTTATTCCATGGAAATATTGGTAAGAGGTAAAATTTAAACCAATATTTTTGGAGTCACAGAGATAATTATTTTGGCCATTTGAATTAATCCAATAACTATTTGCTTTGGATTTATATTTAATATATATTAAATATGACTCCAATAATTCTGGAAGTTTGTGAGTGGCTTTGTATATATTTTAGCAAGCCACATAAAAATCTACAGAATTTATTTAAATGATTTAGTTGCTAAACTAAATCAAAACAAACTACAGAAATAGAAAAAAAGTAAAAGAGAGAGAGCAGAAGGACTTACCTAGCGCCACTTACCTGGCCCAACACTGTGCAGCCAGCAGCGGCCCAGCCCACCACTTCCCCCCCCCTTGTCGCCTTCCTCCTCGCGCCAGTAGGCGCAGGCGCGTGGCCGGAGCGCGCGGGCACACGCCCAGGCCACCTCCTGCCTCCCTGCTTGCCTCCGCTACTCCCTGGAGACGCCACGCGGCTCCCTCGACCCTCCCTCACTCTCCCGCGTCTCTCCCTCCGTCCCTATCCCCCTCTGCTCCCTCTCCCTCTCTGCCCGAGCGGAGCCCGTCGCCACCGACGCCGTTCACCGCGGCCACCAGCCACCCCCTCGCTCCCTCTATGCATCCCTGAGCTCCGCCCTGACCCCGTGGAGCTACACACGCGACGCACGCGACCAGAGGAGGCCGCAGTCGACCGGAGCGTCGTCGTCTTCATCTCCGGTGCCCGGAGATCGCCGTCGTCAATTCGCCGTTGCAGAGGCGTCCCCGAGCCCACTCAGCGTCTCGTCCGACTCCCCGTGAGCTCCTCTTCTCTTCCCCTCACTCCCCGCACCTGATTTCGTCCCCTAGCTCCATCTTCCACCACGGCCGAAGCTCGCCGCCGCCGTGCCTCGTCGCCGTCGTGGCCAGAGCCACTGTGGCTCGAAGCCGGGCACACCATCGTGCTCCACACCTCACCAGGAGCACGTAGCACGCACCAACGCCTCCCCTAGCGCCCTGCATCGCCTAACCCGCCGTTGGCCGAACTCCGGCCGCCGCTCACGAGCTCGCCGTCGTCGGTACCGGCCACCACAGGCACGGCCACCACCACCATTCGATGCGCACCAGCAAGGGCTCTCCAACGAGCCCAAGCACAGCCTCGCCCGTGCCCTGTAGCGCGTTTCCGGCTCGCGCCGCCGTCTCGGGCCTCGCCGGCGTCATGTCGCCGGTGGGTTTGACCCCACTGACCCGGGATTTGACCCTGCTAATTAACCCTGTGACACTGACAGCAGGGCCCCACCTGCTAATTAATCCTAGATTAGTTTCTGTTTAGTTTTTAACTAATCCTAGTGGCCCCACGCGTCAGCTTTGACTAAGCTGACGTGGCTGTTGACTGGGCCCACATGTCAGCTACACTAATCAGCCCCAGTCACTGACCAGTGGACCCCACTGGTCAGGTTTGACCACCAGCAGCGTCTGTTGACCTGCTGACGTCATAGTGACGCAATGCTGACGCAATAAGTATTTTCTGGATTTATTAATATTCAGGAAATTCCAGAAAATGCCTAAAACTTCTAAAATTCATAGAAATTCAACCGTAACTCCAAATTAAATAATTTATATATGAAAAATTATCAGAAAAATTCAAGGAATCCATCTGTACCATTTTCATGCATGTTAGAACAACTTATAGCTGCTGTTTAGCACAAATCAATTAAAGGGCATTTAAATAATCACATATGGAGTTTGAATTTGAATCTTGTATTCAAACCAACTTCATTTAATCTGTTGCTAGTTGCATTAGCTCAAAACACATTCATTTTGCCATGTCATGATCATGCATCATATTGTGCATTGCATTGATTGTGTTTCCTTCTGTGTTGCCGGTATTTGTCCCCTCTCGATAGACGTGATACCGATGATGTGATCGTTGACACTGATGAAGACTCAATGTTATCTTCAGAAGTGCCAGGCAAGCAAAACCCCCTTGTTCATTCCGATACAATCCTACTCTCTCGCTCCTGCTCTCTTTTACTGCATTAGGACAACAACGATTCATCTGTTACTTGCTGCGGTAGCTGAACCCCTTTATCCTTTGCATGACCTGTCATTCCACAGTAAATAGATGAAACCCACTAGTATGAGTAGGAATTGTTTGAGCCCTGATGTGCCTACTCATTCATGCTTGTTTGTCATGCCTGCTACTGCTTAGAGTTGAGTCAGGTCTGATTCATCGGGGATGAATCAGAGGCGGGTGAACATGTCCTACTGTGTGTGAGCTAAGTGTGTGAACACGATTTGGTAAAGGTGTCGGTGAGAGGCCATGTAGGAGTACATGGTGGGTTGTCTCATTGAAGCCGTCCTCAGGAACTGAGTTCTGTGTTTGTGATCCATGATTCAGCTACTACCATACATTGGGCCCTGAAATATGACCCCGCTCGACTTCTTATTCACCCTAGTCCTCTGTCCAGGAGTTGCAAGTAGTTTCTGGTGTTGTAGTATGCTGGAGGCCGTGGACAGCGCTGACCGTAGGGGTGGGCTGTGATGCGGTAGGCACGTGGCCGGGTAACCGGGCGCCCGTTTGGTGTCACGGAACCCTGTTCACATCGTTTGGGGCTGTGAGCGAAACTCCGGCCGGATCTCCTCATGGATGGAACCCGAATAGGCGATAAACCTGGACTAGAGACTTGAGTGTTTAGGTAGGTCGTGGTCTACACCCACGTCGGCTTTCGCTTGAAGTCTGCCGAGCACATGTCGTGTGCAGACGCTACATGGTGGAAACATGTATGAAGAAGTACACCCCTGCAGGGTTAACATCATCTATTCGAATAGCCGTGTCCGCGGAAAAGGACTTCTGGGTTGCTTATATCAGTTCATAGACAAGTGAAAGTGGATACTCTAAAATACGCAAGATAAGCGTGAGTGCTATGGATGGCGTTCTCGTAGGGAGACGGGAGCGGATCCATAGTGGTGTATTGATATGGTGAATATGTGGACTCGTGTGCGCCACCTCAAAAGAGTCGCTTGCAGTCGTAGTTTAGGATAGCCACCGAGTCAAAGCTGGCTTGCTGCAGTTAAACCCCACCATCCCCTTTGTTGATAATGATGCATATGTAGTTAGATCTGATGTAAGTCTTGCTGGGTACATTTGTACTCACGTTTGCCTATTTTATGTTTTGCAGAGAGACTTCAGTCTCACTAGTAGTTCCGCGTGGACTTCGACGTTTAGCTTGTTACCTCAGCTACGATCTTGTGCCCCGGCAGGATCTGATAGATAGTCAGGCTTCTCAGCCTTTTTCATTTATAGATGTCTGTACTCAGACATGATAGCTTCCGCTTGTGCTTTGACTTGTATGCTCTGATTGTTGGGTCATGAGACCCATGTTTGTAATATCTCGCTCCTCGGAGCCTATTGAATAAATTACTTGAGTCGTAGAGTCATGTTGTGATGCCATGTTGTATTTGCACATATCGAGCATATTGTGTGTATGTTATTGAAATGCTTGGTATGTGTGGGATCTGACCATCTAGTTGTTTATCTTTAGTAGCCTCTCTTACCGGGAAATGTCTCCTAGTGTTTCCACCGAGCCATTGTAGCTTGCTACTGCTCCGGAACACTTAGGCTGGCCGGCATGTGTCCTTCTTCGTTCCTGTGTCTGTCCCTTCGGGGAAATGTCACGCGATGAATACCGGAGTCCTGTTAGCCCGCTACAGCCCGGTTCACCGGAGTCCTGCTAGCCCAGTGCTACAGCCTGGATTCACTCGCTGATGACCGACACGTTCGATGCTGGGTCATGGATGCCTGTCCCTGTAAGTCTGTGCCACTTTGGGTTTACGACTAGCCATGTCAGTCCGAGCTCCTTATCATATGGATGCTAGCGACGCTGTCATATACGTGTGCCAAAAGGCGCAAACGGTCCCGGGTAAAGGTAAGGCGACACCCGTGGGAATACCGTGCGTGAGGCCGCAAAGTGATATGAAGTGTTACATGCTAGATCTATGTGGCATTGAGTCGGGGTCCTGACATAAAGCACAAAGCTCTTAACCTTGTGGACGTGGGTTCAAGCCCCATGATGGGAGTTACGTCATATGATGTTATTTTCAATGAAGTATATATAAAGTCCCAGCTCAATATTATATTACTGACCCGGCCCTTGGGGGCTACACATCACTGCTAAAATCTACATGATTATATTTACAAAGTCCCTGCTCATTATTGCATAATGACCCGGCCCTTGGGGGCTACACTGATTGAAGTTTTTATAAGCAATTACAAGTCCCAGGTTGCTGCAAGCATGACAACCCGACACTTGGGGGCTACATATATGAAGTATTCAGTTTATATGATTGAGATGAACAAACCGGATTTCTTCAAGGTTGAAACACTTATTGGAGCAAGTCTTAAGTTATCATTTTGTTCTCCTCTTAAGACTTGGGGGCTACAGGTATTATGCATATAAAGGAGGAACATCTTCATTTCATTAGTTTTGAGCAAATCAGGAAGATCAATTACATGACCCGGTGTCGACAACAATTATGACCCGGCGCCATTAATATTTATAAACCGGCCATTTTGGTAATATTAAACCAGCAAGTTTTACATCTTCAAACCGGCTAAATATCAGATAAGTATTTTCAGACCCATATTTCTTAAAATCGGTGCTTTGGGAGCTGAGTCAAAGGAGTTATTCTTCACAATATTTCTCGGTGACAAACCAATGTCGGCAAATTGATTATGAAGCTGATCTGTTGACCCGGATTTCCCAGAAGGAGGAAATAACAAGGACTTAAGGATGATCAGGTACCGGTTTATAAAAATTCTTAACCCGGAGCATAACCTGTCAAATTTGTTCTTCTGTTTATTTTGCAGTATAATTTTACCATGAATAAATCCAAGCTAAACTTGGGGACTAATTTCGGGGATATACCCCGCGGTGTAAACCGGCCGGAAGTTAACCCGGCCGGACTTGGCGGTTTATCTGAAGACCCTGCTGACACTTGGCGAGTTACTGGCGACCCGCCCTGACCTGGCGGTTTACAAGCAACCCACCTGGTCATTATGACTCACTGGTGATCCGGCGAGCGGGACAGACGGATGACAAGGCCCAAGGCCCAGAAGGCCGGTTCACGTTTAACGGTGGGCCGGTTTAAGAAGAAAGGCATGAGGAACGTTTATCTTACAAGGAGTTAAGACCTGGACTTGTATCTGGTTTGTATTAGAGATAGACTAGTCCTAATCCTAATAGGACTCCACATGTAAACCGCCCCTTCAACATATATAAGGAGGGGCAGGGCTCCTCAAAGGGGGACAAGATTGACAAGTTCCACAAGGTGGACAAGTTAGGTTTAGAGAATAGCTCCCGAGATAGAGCACTCTTGTAACCATGATCATCATCATCAATATCAATGAAGCAGAATGTAGGCTTTTACCTCCACCGTGAGGGGCCGAACCTGGATAAAACATCGTGTCTTTTGTCCCGCTCAACCCCTCTCAAGCTACCACATAGATGCGTTGGCCTCGCGACTAAGTCCTGACACTAAGGACATTTGCCGTGATAATTCCACGACACGCCCTGTGGCCGGGCTCCAATGGCCGCTGCTCCAAACTGCCCGAGAACTGCCACCGGTGCTCCGGTCCACCGCTGCATGCCGCCGAACTTCTCTGTCGACCCGCTATGGCCTTCTGTTGACTCGAGTCACTATCATGCTGGCCGCCTCCACCGAGCCACCCCCACTGTCATCGCTCCTGCGACCCGCCACAAGTTGAACCGCTGGACTCCGTCGCCGCGAACTTCGTCTCGCCGGCCGGTTTACCCTGCTACCTCTGAACCTTCACGGCCGATTAACTGCTGGCTCATCCCCCTGCCTCGAGACACTGCTGGCCCAGGAATACTACTAACTCGTCCTGCTACGAGTTCAAGTCTCAAGGTATAAGTATACGTACTTGCGGTTACTTCCTAATGTAGAGATGGAAGGAAAAATACTACGTCAAGTAGTACTCCACCGGATCAAAATTTGCTGCTGAAGATTTGTCTGAAGATCACGATTTACAAAAGGACCGGGACATGAGTCATAGCCGCTGTCGTCTGAGTCGCGACCCTCACTTGAGCCACTGGTTGCCACCAAGACAGCAACGGAAGAGCCGACACTTCATCAGCCGCGTGCCGCCGTCGCTGTAAATCGCCGTTGCAACCGAATGACACTGCGAAAGCAGTAACCCGCCTCGCCATATAAGAGGAGGTGTTGACCCGCACGGATGACTGCTAAAAATAATCAGTAGGAGTTAATTGTGCCTGATGATTCATCTTCATACTCGCCTCGCCATGACGACTGGGTTGATATCCCATAAAAAATCAAATCCTAGTGCTGACAGTCACCAGGCCATGGCATGTGTTCTGGCCGGTTTACTGTGGAGCAGTCGGTACGTGCAGACAAAAAACATGCTACTACTCGCTGGTAGCACGGCCAATTAAATTTCCAGGTGCTATCTGTTCCATTTGTTTCTTTTTTAGACATATTGTTTTTCCAAGAACGATTACTCTGGCCTATATCTTTCTATACAGGACAAGTGCTCACTATAAAAGTGATGCCCTACTATGGACAACACGCGATAGCTGTTCTGCGCCGGCATTTGTGCATATCACACTGGTGAACCGGAACACAAACCGCCGCCCCCGCAGCCCGGACTACATCAGCAATGCCGCAGCCGACTTTTTTGTCCGTACTGGCGTATAATCCATCCATGTTGGATATCAACTGGACTGACATATCAGGTGAAATCCATCCAATATATATTTACATTATATATTGCTTTCTTTGAAAGAGCAATTACTCCGGCTTGCAAAGTTATCTAAATGCAGGACCCTAAATCGCCATATTGGTGCAAATTTTAAAGGCCGTCAGAAAATTTCCGGCTGAAAATGAAGATTCCGGTTGAAAATCCGGTTCAAGGGAAAGATGTCTCCCACGAAGCTTTGAAGCTCTCAATATCCGGTTTAACATCCGGTTCAAGAAGGATTTATCTCTTGCAAAAGTTAAAAGGTGCCAAAGAGGACCTGCTGCCATGATGCGCGGTTCAAACATGGGTATCATGCCTTATTGGCTTATCATATTAATGATCACTTGGGGACTTGTGGTCACGTCTGAACCATAGTCACGCCTCTTGATCGGCCTAGTGCCACAACATCACTTGGGGGCTTGGTCATGTCTGAACCAATGCAACACCTTTTGATAGGCGTAAAGCCACAGCATCACTTGGGGACTTGTGGTCACGTCTGAACCATAGTCACGCCTCTTGATTGGCCTAGTGCCACAGCATCACTTGGGGGCTTTGGTCGAACCCGAACCATCGCTACACCTCTTGATCGGCGTAATGCCAATGCATCACTTGGGGACTTGTGGTCACGTCTGAACCATAGTCACGCCTCTTGATCGGCCTAAGGCCACAGAATCACTTGGGGGCTTGGTCGAACCCGAACCATTGCCACGCCTTTTGATCGGCATAATGCCACTGTTTCATTTGGGAACCTAGCTGACTTGAACCATAGCTACGCCTATCGGGGGCTTGGTCGTGTCCGACCATGGTAACGCCATTTGATCGGCTCAATAGCCTCTTTTTACAAATGGTTTTATCATTGCCTTTGCTTGAAATTTTGTTTTGATAAATATTTCTTTTGTTGCATTTTTTAAACCGACAATTCTTAAACCGGTTCGACTATCAAATTACAAATTGACTGAACACGGTCAAATCTTAATCCGGAGGCTATCTGCCCGGTTTGATTTTCTGTTACCATCCTATTGTGGAGTAAACCGGTGTTTATCAACCCGGCTCGGCTTTCAACTACAAGTTGTCAGTACACGATCAAATTATAATCCGGAGACTATCAGCCCGGTCTGGTTTGACTACGAGTCGCCAGTATTATATATGGTTAAACCGGTGTTTATCACAACCCGGTACGGTTTTATCATAAACCGGCACAATATGAAAGGAGTTATCATTACTCAAGATTGGGGTTATCACTCTTACTACAAAAAGTTGGTAAACCAACGATGTGATTCAATGTCACATGTATGACGTATTTCATATTTGATTATTCTTAAGTGCAGCCTCGGTTATAAACCCAGATTATATGTCGGGCATTATGACCCATCCGGCGGTAAACCGGCAGGACACTTTAAACTTGTTGTATGCAGAAACAGGTTGAATAAAGCATGATTATAAATCACCAGCGTTTATCAAACCCGGCCTGGCTTTGGACTATAAGTCGCCAGTTTGAGATAAGATAATATCCAGTGTTTGTTGACCCTGCATGGCTTTCGACTATAAGTCGCCAATATATATTTGGATTGCGCCATTGGAATCATGCGCTCATAAATCATTGGATTATATTATTCAAATATTCAAATAGCCAACATGGCTGGATTTTTATTATGGTTATTAATATTATGATTGAGGTTTTTCAAAGTCGCTTTAGCGCAATGGATATTATTTTGTCGATGAATATGATTTATTTTTCCATGGAAGGAATAGTCCTGAGTCGCTGCAGGCTTACAACCCGACACTTGGGGGCTACATTATTCAAATTGAGATTACATGCAAGTCTCATATCGCTGCAAGCATGCATCATGACACTTAGGGGCTAATGGAAAGTCATTTTTACTAGTCTTACTGAAGACCCGACTCATCATATTATAATGAGTCGGCCCTCAGGGGCTACCAATTGCTCCTGTCAACAATTCAAGGTACACAAGTTTTCGTCCATAATATTGAAGGATCCATTGCTCAGTTGGTAAAGCACAAAGCTCTTAACCTTGTGGACATGGGTTCAAGCCCTACGATGGAAGCTACATTATAAGATGTTATTTTCATTGAAGTATATATCAAGTCCCGCTTCAGTATTGTCTTACTAAGCCGGCCCTTGGGGGCTACACATCACTACTAAAATCTACATAATTATATTTACAAAGTTCCTGCTCATTATTGCATAATGACCCGGCCCTTGGGAGTTACACTGATTGAAGTTTTTATAAGCAATTACAAGTCCCAAGTTGCTGCAAGCATGACAACCCGGCACTTGGGGGCTACATATATGGAGTATTCAGTTTTTAGATGAACAAACCAGATTTCTTCAAGGTTGAAACACTTATTGGAGCAAGTCTTAAGTTATCACTATGTTCTCCTCTTAAGACTTGGGGCTACAGGTATTATGCATATAAAGGAGGAACATCTTCATTTTATCAGTTTTGAGCAAATCAGGAAGATCAGTTACATGACCCGGTGTCGACAACAATTATGACCCGGTGCCGTCAATATTTGTAAACCTGTAATGATAAACCGGCAAGTTCAAGTCTTAAACCGGCACAGTTTAACATTCTCAAACCGGCAAGTTTTACATCTTCAAACCGGCTGAACATTAGATAAGTATTTCAAGACCCATATTTCTTAAACCAGCGCTTTGGGAGCTGAATCAAAGGAGTTATTCTTCATAATATTTCTGTGACAAACCAATGTCGGCAAATTGATTATGAAGCTGGTCTGTTGACCCGGACTTCCCAGAAGGAGGAAATAACAAGGACTTAAGGGTGATCAGGTACCGGTTTATAAGAATTCTTAACCCGGAGCACAACCTATCAAATTTATTCTTATGTTAATTTTGCAGCATAAGTTTACCATGGATAAATCCAAGCTAAACTTGGGGCTAATGTCGGGGATATACCCCGCGGCGTAAACCGGCCGGAAGTATAACCCTACTGGACTAGGTGTTTCATTGGTAAACCGCCAAAGGATTGGCGGTTTACGTATCTGGCAGTTCACTGGTATGACGATTCATGAGCCTGAAGACTCATTGGTGACCGGGCGCGTGTTCCAGATGGATGACAAGGCCCAAGGCCCAACATGCCGGTTTATGATAATCGTGGGCCGGTTTAAGAGAAAAGGCATGAGGAACATTTATCTTACAAGGAGTTAAGACCTGGACTTGTATCCGGTTTGTATTAGAAATAGACTAGTCCTAATCCTAATAGGACTCTACATGTAACCCGCCCCTCCAACATATATAAGGAGGGGCAGGGCTCCCCAAAAGGAGGGAGAGGGACAAGTTCCACGGGTTGGACAAGTTAGGTTTAGACAAGAGCTCGCGAGATAGAGCAATCTTGTAACCGTGGTCATCATCATCAATATCAATGAAGCAGAATGTAGGCTTTTACCTCCACCGTGAGGGGCCGAACCTGGGTAAAAACATCGCGTCTCTCATCCCGCTCGACCCCTCTCAAGCTACCACATAGATGCGTTGGCCTCGCGACTAAGTCCTGACACTAAGGACATCTGCCGTGAAAATTCGACGACAACTACGATACTGCAAAGGAGCATCCATGGAGCTTCTTGGCGGTGATTTGCTGCAACGTAGCATCCATGTAGATGCTCGTCGGCGACGGTGCTACAACGCATCATCCATGTCTGCCGTTGACGGTGCTGCATCACCGGTGCTTCAATGGAGCGTTGTCTGGAAATTGGTGTCAAACTGGCAGAATAAAATAGAAATCATTGGTTAACTAATAAACCTCTTTGAGTTGATAAACAAAATCATATATAAGGAGATCGAGTTCAATCAAATCTATGTTTTCTTGTTCCCTCAAAAAAAATCTATGTTTTCTTGAGCACACGTGTTTGCGTTTGCAACTTTGCATCCTCATCGATCGATCTAGCGATCGAGAAGCTGAACCGCCCGGTCATGGCGTCGGAGCCGCAGAGGAAGGCGTCGACGCACAGGACAAAGCTCATCCGTGGCACACACCAGTTTGACATCGTCGGCTACAGCCAGCGGAAGCATCTCGGCAGCGTCGCCGACAAATACTGCTTCACCATCATCAGGTCCGGCGCCTTCAGCGCCGGTGGCCACACCTGGGAGCTCGGCTGCTGGTTCGATTGTAAGGGTGAACTCTCGTCAATCTCCCTCGAGCTGCTCAGCCTCCGGATAACCAAGGACGTCGTCGCCAAGGCCAGTCTCCGGATCGAGGACCCGCTGGGCGAGTCGCCACCTGCCGTGTGGCGAAGCGGCAGCTCCAATGTCTTCTCCATCTCCACGACGGCTACATCGGGCATGACCTGGAAGCTCTCAGTTCCCCGCGCGTTCCTTGCCCATGAGAGCAGCTACGTGAGAGACGATCGCCTCACCATCCACTGCACCGTCGACCTCATAATCGAGGCGTGCACCCCCACCACCGAAGACACGCCACCACTTTGCATGGTGCCTCCACCCACCATCTCTCAGGATATCCGCAAACTTCTGCTCGCGGATGGACCAGAACCAGACATGAGACCACCTTGCTTGCACCCAGACGTGACCTTCGTTGTGGAGCAGACCGAGATCCGGGCGCACAAGCTCGTGCTCGCCATGCAATCGCCGGTCTTCGCCGCGCAGTTCTGCTGGCAGACGAATGATGGTGCTGCTGCCGCGCGCGTCGTCATCGAAGACATGAGAACCTCCACCTTTAGGGCCATGCTCCGCTTCATCTACACTGATGAGCTGCCCATCAAACCAACAAGCAAACACCAGCCTGCTTGCAAGGAGAGATATGTGGCGAGGCGCCGTGGAGCCATGGCACGCGACCTCCTCGTGGCTGCAGATCGCTATGACGTAGAGAGGCTGAGGCTTATGTGTGAGAACATACTGTCCGAGAGCATGGACACCACCAATGTCATGGCCACGTTGCTGGTCGTGCGCGGCCGCTACAGCTGCCGCCAGCTCGAGGATTCTTGCATCGAGTACATAGCTTCCGAGTTCCGACCCTGCCATGTGCGCTGCTGTGACCAAGACACAAGAGTTACAGGAGCTCATCATCAAAGAAAGCTGCACCTCTTTGATAACCGAGATCATGGAAAGAGTAGCCGCACATAACTCCTCGTCCTCGGATGTCGGACCGTATCAATGGCCTGCCACTTGGGAAGACCTGGTCTACTTATAACATGTCCCAAAAAGTGCATGGCGTGCACGAGTTCAGGATACCCAACTTCCTTTCCGTTCAGAGGAGCCATGGTGTTGGCCATGTGATCCATTCGGGTGCTTTCCACATCGGTGGTTACAACTGGAGGATAGAGGTGAACCCGGTAGGAGATGCAGCAGAGAACCAAGGGAACATCTCTGTGTACCTCAGGCTGTTGACTGATCCTCCAGACCGTGGTGTCGAGGTGTCCAGCACCTTCAACACTACCGGAAACTGGCCCTACCCCGACGGCCAAATCAATGCCGACGGCTGCCGTCGGCCTACTTTGCGCTATGCCGACAGCCACGTCTTGGCCGTCGGCGTATCTTGGCCGTCGGGCTACCACGAGCTAAGCCGACGGCACCCGTCGGCATACATATGTCGTCGGCCCAGCTGCGAACATGGCGACAGCAACCGTCGGCATACCCAGGCCGTCGGCATACCCGTGGGCCCGGCGACCCCGCCCGTGACCAGCGGCTAACGTCGTCAAATCTATGCCGACGGCCTGGACGGGCGGCCGTCGGCATATATCGTCATGCCACGTCACCGATCCGCGGCGCACCGTCCACGACAAATGGGACCCCCACCACCACCCGCGGGAGAACCCCCACACGTGCCCACGTTCGATGAATGGGTGGCACTAGGCAGTGATGGTCCGGTTAGTACATTTGCCTAACTACTAGCAAACTAGTTCTCGTTCATGAAACACTATCATATCATATTTACCGTTAGAATCTTTTCTGAAACATGTAGGGGACCGGTGGCTCGACTCCTGCTCCGTCGACCCCAGTCACTCCGATCTGGCAGAGTGGTGGTGGTCGTGATGGCGTTTTTGGCGGAGGTGGTGGTGGTGGTTTTGGCGGAGGTGGTGCTTTTGGCGGAGGTGGTGGTTTTGGCGGTGGTGCCCTTGCTTGATGATTCCGTGCATGTGGCCATCGTGCCATGCCTTTCATATTCCTACTTTTATCATGTTTCATGTCTTGCACTACTTTTATGTTCATGAACTTCCGTCGGTGATGATCTTTAGATGATGTGATGAACTTGAGTATGTTTAGATGATGATGGTGAGCTTGAGTATGTTTAGATGAACTTGAGTATGTTTACATGACGAATTGTCATATTTCTGCATAATTTCATATTGTTCTGTTTTGAAATGCTGTCAAATGAATTGGAAAAGAGAAAACAGAGAAAAAAAACTATGCCTACGGCAAAGCCGTCGGCATATATACGCCCAGGAGTTATCAGGGCTTGCCACGTGGCACATCTATGCCTACAGCAAAGCCGTAGGCATATATCAATATGTATGCCGACGGCTTTGCCGTAGGCATAGCCCTGCTGCCAGAACCCAGGAGCTGCCACGTGGCAGAGATATGCCGACGGCAAAGCCGTCGGCATAGATGGCATAGATTCATCTATGCCTACAGCTTTGCTGTAGGCATAGCCCTGCGACGTGGCATTGCGTGATTCGTCAGCGCTTTTGACGGTGCCGTCCGTTGCCGTCAGAAGAAAAACACTACCGACGGCTATACTATGCCGACGGCTATACTATGCCGACGGTCTGACAAACTACGCTGACGCTACGCCGACGAGGCTATGCCGACGGCAGCCGTAGGCATAGATCTATGCCGACGGCCTAGGGGCCTATGCCGACGGCCCGTGGCCGTAGGCATAGCCCGCGAGTCCGGTAGTGCAAGATCTTTGACCCAAGTAGGAAGTCAAACATGGCCATAGATTACGTGGAACAACAAATATGTGCAGTATACGCCCAAAACAATGAAGGCTGGGGACTTGGAAGGTTAATCACCTTTGAGTCTGCAAAATCAAAGTACCTAGCACATGATGGCTCCTTAACCATACACTGCAACGTTGCTCTTATCACGCATGCCTACACTATTATCTGCTCTCCCACGACCAGGGCCATGATCACCGTGCCCGATTCCAGCATCACATCGCAACTCGGGAAGCTGCTGGTGAGCGGAGATGGGGCGGACGTGTGCTTTCTGGTCGAGAATAGCGAAATTCACGCCCACCATCTTTTGATCGCCGCGCGATCGCCAATCCTATGTGAAGCGATGGCAGGAGCAGTCAATATCAGGGATGACAACCTCATACAGGTTGACGGTATGAAGGCTGATGTCTTCAAGGCCATGCTCAACTTTGTCTACACCGACAAGCTAGAACCTCTCGTTAGCACAGGGGCGGCAGGAGAGATGCTCGGGGCGGCATGTCGGTTCGGCCTGGACAGGATGAAGGCCATATGTCAAAACTTCTTGGCTGAGCACATCTCAAAAGATAACGCATTACACATGTTGAAGCTGGCTCACGCTCACTGTCACAATTGCTCCAAGCTCGAGGATTATTGCATCGAGTTCATTCGTCCTTGGCCACTCTTAGCCAAGGAGCGCGAAGAAAACGGTGGGCATCCTTCAACTAACAGGCTAGACCTAGGTAATTTATAGAATATATTTGATCAATTATGCTTGCCATATATCTGCCAGATTCTTGGAGCTGATCAGTACCGACATGGCAAAGGATGTCATCGCCATGGCCGGCATAAGGATCGACGACACGCTAGTTGGCAGGTGGCCGCTGGCCATGTGGCGAAGCACAGTGCCAGTAGGCTCCTCACAATGAGTTCCGGCAGGGGCCAGAAAATTTCGAAGGATGTGACGAACAAGGTGAGCCTCGAGTAGCAAGTTTCTGGTTTACAAACTACACATTAGATAAATTTTGCTGTCATCTATTGGCATGTTCTTTTCTCATATGGTATATAATAGTTTTCGGCCGACTGAATTGACGCCTCTTTTTTATCTTCATCAACTCGTGTCGCTCTCCACAGAATTTTGCATGTTCCTGTATGAATTTTCAGTTTAATTTTGAGTTTACTAATCACATTTACCCTGCACAACGCAAAAAAAGATAAAAATACATTTGCCAGGCGGTCGAGTTTTTCATCTTCCTTGTTTGGTGGATAGTCAATCGATGGTGTTTTTAGAAAATTATTATGTGCCTTTCCTCGTTAGAGTTCCCAAGCAAACAACCATTTTAGGAAAGTTTATCCCTCTCTTTTTTTGCGAAAAGGACCCCAGAACTATATTAGCACAAGCTAGTGATACAGAGCACCCCATAAAGAAAAAAACTAAAATCCGGTCCCTAGGGAGCCGAACCACCCCACACACCACCGTGAGCTGCCCGCGCGCTGCCGCTGCCGTTGCCGCTGCTCCCACACGAGGCCAGCGTAACCTTGACATCTGCTAAACGGATTAATCACGGACAGGAAGTCTTCAGCTAAGGCCCAACTGGACCAGCACGACGGACAGGGGAAGATCCAGCATCGCTCGACCACTGGAGCTGGCAGAACGAAGAACTGGAGTCGACCAAGAGGCCCTGTACAAGCAGCAACACCAGACGACACCGGCGCCACCGCCCAACCCCCAGCCATCCACAGCAAGACCAGAGCCTCCTTACCATGACAAAGACGAAGACGGGGGACCAAAGGCTCCAGCAGCAGGCCATCACCTTGGCGACGACAGCCCCGCGCAGAGCAGGAGCACCTCACAAGCACAGCCATCGACGCGACCTCGACCAGCGAGAAGGACGAAGATCACGCCAGATCCCAAGATCCGCGAGCACCAAAATCCGCAAGCTCGACGGCGGAGCCCCGGAGGACAGCGACACAGAGGGGAACGAGCGGCAGCACCCTTACTCTCCCCGGCAGCAACTCCGCCTCCACAGTGCCGCCGTCCAGAAACCTAACTACCCACAACGTATCTACACACCGGAGCGTAGATCCAGGGTTCCCCCACCCTCCCGCCGTTGAAATGACCGGCGGAGGGAGAAGGAACCCACGGGAACGCTGGCGGACGCAGAGGGGAACAGAGTCGCGTGGGATTCGCCCCTCTCTCCCTAGGAGCAGTTTCCCCGTGACGAATAAGTTTATCCCTCTCTTATCCTTACACTGACAAAAAAGCAAATAGACAGGGCACAAATGCCGACCAGAACGTCTCCTCCCCTTGAAAGCGCATCGCCGGAAATTTTGAGATAAATTCAGAATGTGTTTGAAGAGACGGAGGATTAGTCGGGAAGGCGACTGCGCGGGCGACGCGCCTATTTCGGTGCTGGTGCCGACCGTGGAGGAGGCGGCGGGCTGGTCGGTGGTCCAGCCCGGCGCGAGCGGTCACTAGGGGAGCGGCGGGGCGGGCCGCGCCAGCTCTCCTGAGGCGGGAGGCGGCGCTCGACACAATCGCTTTTGGGCGCTGGCAGCAGAGGACTCGAAGGAGGAGGTCGAGGACGAGGCGCTGGTTTTGGAGCGGGGCCTGTGCGCGGTGCCTGCAGGGCCGTCGATCAGAGATTTCGTGGTCTTTGCGGCGAAGCAGAGTGCGGTGGGTTCGGGCTCGGGGCGTGGGAGGCGCTTTGCGCCGGGCGGCCGTGGCTCCAGGACCATGGCCTCGCGCATCTGGCTACCGTCGAGGTCAGCGGCTCGGGCTCGGGTGCTGGCGTTTCGTCGGGGGCGGCGACGTTTATCCGATCCAAGACGACGGCGAGCCTGCTGGTGGTTGAGATGGAGTTGTCCAGGGAGGACTGGCCGTGCCTGTCGGCATCCCAAGTGGTGGCGGCGGCAGAGGCGGCGGTGGTGCTGTGCGGTTCGGAGACGATGCGCTCTGCACCGGGCCCTAGGGTTGGGACGGATGGGCCGGCAGCGGGGGTCCTTACTGGGCCGGCGTCGGGTGCAGGGCTGGCTGAGGGTTCTGGGCCTGGGCGGCGGGGACAGACTGGGTGCATCTCTGCCCCACCAGTGGGGTTGGGCCTGGAGATGGCCTCGGACCTGCGGCCACACGCGCCCCAACGGCCCAACGCGCCTCGGCCCCTTACTCGCCCGACCACTGGCTATAAGTGGGTGAGGAGGGGTTACCTGGATCCCCATTTAGGGTTTCCAGCCACCACTTGCGAGGTGCGGCACCTCGCTCATCCGCCCGCACGCTCAAGATCTGCCTCCCTCCTCCCTCCTCCTCCATTCCTTCGCGGCGGTGGTGATGGGAGATCGGCGAGCAGACAAGAGACCGATGGAGATTTCAGACCCAGAGGCGGAACGATGCAGGGAACGGGAGCTACGCGACAAGGCGAAGCGCGTGATGCGCCATCGTTCGGGTGGCCGCGAGGCCAGAGAAGATCGTGGGGGATCTCGCGACCATGGCGGGCGTGAGGGGGATTCGGGTCCTCCTCCCCCGTGGTGGATCCAGCAGCAGAAGCGCAAGAAGAAGAAGAAGGTTCAGCAGCGGCGGCGCGTGCTTGAGAGGAAGCATGAGGCTCATCCCAACTGTGGTGGGGGCCACGGGGATCCATTGGCCAAGAAGCCGCGTGTACCTACAGATCCACTGGCGATGGCGCTGCCCTCTGCGTTCAAGGGTACGGCGGAGGAACCCATCCCAGTGGAGGAGGCGCCGGATGTGGAGTGCTTCAAGTGCGGGCGACTCGGTCACTACCAATCCAAATGCAAGTTCTTGCCCCTCTGTGTGCTCTGCAAGGAAGAAGGGCACGGGTCCGCGCACTGCCCGACACGGGGCCGACAGCTTCACCTACAAATCATGGGAAGTGCCATCTCTGGGGAGGGTTTCTTTTGTCTAGAGTTTGAAGAGGAGGACGAGGACGAAGCCCCCATCGATGCTCGCATCAAGAACGTTGCCATCCTCTCTGCGGAGCCGGGGAAGCTTAATCTTCGGATTCTCAAACAAGAACTGAAGCACATGGTGACCGGAGAGAATGGGATTGGCAGGTCACACAGGTGGGCGATGACGATTTCGTGGTGGTCTTTCCTTCTGCAGATCTGTTACACATGGCGAAATCTAGCGGTAAGCTGTTTCTGTCGATCAATGACATTACTGCGCGTGTACGCGACATGCTTCACGAGGAGGTCCATCCCATGGTGATGCCGGAGACTTGGGTGCGGCTCCATGGAGTCCCAAATAAGCATATCTGTGAAGACCGCATCAGGGAGGGGTTCCGGATGCTGGGACGGCCAATCGTGGTCGATGAACTGTCTCTGATCAGGTTGGGGCCTGTTTGGATGAAGCTCGCTTGCAAAGCCCCGGAGAAGCTGAATGGTTCGTCGAGGTGTGGTTCAACCACGAGGGAGATCAAATCAAGGTGGAGCGTGAGACCTTGCCCAAAAGGGGTGGTGCGAGGGCCGAGCTTGGATCTGGTCGTTCCCATCCTCCTTCCATGGACGCGAATCCGGGCGTACGGCCACAGGGCAATGACAAACATGGTAGGGCTGAACCAGGCAAAGATCTGCATGGGGGCGAGGGCGTTCCTAGTGCTGCGGCGAACCAGGATGCCAAGATGCAAGACAGGGGGATAGAACCAGACGACAACCTCCAGGATACATCCATTGGCACGGAGATTGACACGGAAACGCGGGATAAGCTGGGTACGCTGTCGGCTAAGGCTGGTGCCATTGGGGTGGCGAGTCAGGACACCGCGGTGAGCGTGCCTTCGCTCGCCCGGTTGCTGGAGCTTTCCTTCAATGAGTTCGAGACCAACACTGCCCCGAACGAGGTGGCGGCGTCCCTGAGTGGAGCGGGCGGGGTATCCTCGGCTGTTTCTCTTCCCGCCTCATCCTCTCCAGTGAGCGTGGGGGCGGACACTGGTTGAGTGGTGAACGAGGGTGGCGACCTTACCCCTGCCCCGCATCGGGGTTCCAACAGCGTTGGTCATCAACCTAAGAAAACGGCGGGGAGGAAGCCGGCTAACAAGCAGGCGATGGTGGTGGCGGAGGTGGCGACTTCTGACCTTGGTGGCGAGCTGGGGGCGGCGCTAGGGGCGACGGGTACTAACAACAAGGCCAGGCGCACCAAGGCAATCCCGGTGGTGCAGCGCGCTCCTAGCATTCGGGCCAAGGCCAAGCTCGGTGATCTCTCTTCCATGGAGAGCGCCAAAATCCGCATCGCCGACAAGAACATGGACGCTGCAGGTAATCCCTTGCCATCTTTCCGCATTCTTAATGCCTTCTCGGATGATCACCTCGCGAGCATTTTAGACGATTGCGGCGTGGAAACCCGAGGGTCTCAGTCCGACATTATTTCGCTCGTGCGTGCTAGGGAAGAGGCGCAGGCTGTGCTGGCGGCTGCCGTCGTGCGCTGCGCTAACAGCAACGAGTTAGCCATTGTACCAGTAGAGACTGGTGACGAGAGAGTGCCCGACGAGGCGACACAAGCTAGGGAAGCTGGTGTCCTTCCTTCTAATGGCTGAGTGGCGGCTAGGAAGAGAGTGGCAAAGGCGGTGACCTCTCGGGGTGTGCGCCTACGTAACGGGATTATTTAGATGCGGTACATGTTCTGGAATATACGTGGTTGTGGCCATGGTGGCCTGCGCACACAACTTAAAGAATACATGGCCAAAGAACGTATTGACGTGGTTGCGCTTCAAGAGACGATTAAGACTGATTTTACCTTTAGAGAACTGCTCGCTTATGACCCCTTACAACGTTTTGATTGGCACTGGGTACCCTCTGTTGGGCATTCTGGTGGCATTTTGTTGGGTTGTAATAAGGATGTATGTGATGTAATGTAGTGGGACGTTGGTGTTTTCCTTTCAGCCGCTACTATTAAACATCATGTATCTGGTTTGTCGTGGGTGGTCGTGTGTGTTTATGGACCTGCCGATCACTCCAGATCGCCGGCGTTCCTGCTCGAACTAACCAACCTGGTTGGGGCCAAAAGGGCAATCAACCTCCCTGTGGTGGTGGGGTTGATTTTAATTTGATTCGCTTGGGGGCGGATAAGAATAATGCTAATATCACTAGTAGAAAAAGGGTCAAATGAGAAGCACATTAGTGCCGGTTTGAATTTGAGCCAGCACTAATGTGTCCATTAGTGCCGGTTCCAACGGCTAGGCGGGCGGACATCATTAGTACCGGTTCGTGGTGAACCTTTAGCACCGGTTCGTGCCACGAACCGGTACTAAAGTGAGTGGTGGCAGGATGTTGTCAGTCCGGGGCCCCTCCAGCACCTTTAGTATCGGGTCGTATCACGAACCGGTACTAAAGGTCGTCCTACATAGACCCTTCATCCACCCGAGCTCGCTCTGTTCTTCCCCTTTCCCCTCTCCTCTCTGTTCTTTTCCCTCTTCCTCTCAAGCTCATCACACATTTTGCCCAAAATTTGTCAAGATTTGAAGGGCCCCATCCATTCAAATGATCACAAAGGTTAGCAACTTTGTCCTTTCATCTCTCATTGCTAGATTAGCTCGTGCAATGCTTTATATAGTGATTGACTTTTGAGTTTAGTAATTTGGGAGGAATTATATATATGTGCTAGTATTTGATTTATATGCAATTTGAGGTCAAAATAACACTTAGTTTGCATATGTAGGTGTGGTTTACTTAGTGCCTTCTAAATCTCCGTCGTAACCACCATCGATCGCCTGCAACGTCCCGTCGCCGCCACCACCTTGTGGTGAGCCTCTTGTTCATGAAGTTTTATATAAAAAACTGATGTTTGTGTGATTTGGATATATAGTTACTCGTATAATTATCTTACTCATACGTTGTTTGTTATACATAGTGCCATGGTTTTGATATCCGTCCCCGTCGGCCCTCGTCCGGGTTATGATTCGGATGTGGTATATTCTCTTTTAAAACTATTCATTGCATTTCGTGTTTATGACAAATTATGCCCATCAAGTTGACATAGATATTTGTATATGTAGGAGGTAGTTGAACCGGAAATTCCAACCGACCCTATTGCCGAGAGGTTAAATTTAGTTGAAAGAGAAAACGAGGATTTGAAGGAAAAATTGAAAAGAATTGAGGGGGAGAAGATAGAATTGGAGTTGCATGTTGCCGATGTCGTCGATGATCACAAGATTAAGATGGAGAAAATATGCTTGAAGATTAGAAAGATTAGAAAATATGCCATTCATAGTGAGGCTTGGTATCATTATGCTATTGGATCAATTGTTACCTTAGTTGCGATCTTGATCGTATTTGTTGTTGCATTTAAATTCTTTAGCTAGAGATTTATTTGTTTGTTGCATTTAAGTGTTCTATGATCTTTATGTATGAACTTTATGTATTGTATTAATTTGGTGTTTTCGGTGATGTGTATTAAAGATGAGCCGGCAATGGATGTACAATGACCGATGCTCTCCCGAGTTCATTAATGGCGTGCGTACTTTTCTGCTTGCAGCTAAGGCAAACAAGCGTGCAGATGGTTTTATGCCTTGTCCATGCGCTGGCTGTAAGAATGGTCACAATTACTCTACGTCAAGAACCATTCACGTCCACCTGTTTGAGTCCGGTTTCATGCCCCACTATAATGTTTGGACCAAGCATGGAGAAAGAGGGGTTATGATGGAAGACAATGAAGAAGAAGAGGACGACGATAACTATCCTGGCCATGGGTTCCATGAATACGATGATACAACAATGAGGGAAGAAGCTGAGCCGGTAATGCGGGAAGAAGCTGAGCCGGCAATGCGGGAAGAAGCTGAAGAAGAGGCATTGGATGAGCCTGTTGATGATCTAGGTCGGGCCATTGCCGATGCAAAGAGAAACTGCGCAAGTGATTTGGAGAAGAAGAAGTTGCGGCGCATGTTAGAGGATCACAAAAAATTGTTGTACCCGAATTGCGTAGGTGACAAGAAAAAGCTGGGCACCACACTGGAATTGCTACAATGGAAGGCAAAGAATGGTGTATCTGACAAGAGATTTGGAAAGTTGCTGGTAATGATAAAGAATATGCTTCCAAAGGATAACGAATTGCCCGAGAGTACATACGAAGCAAAGAAGGCTGTCTGCCCTCTAGGGTTAGAGGTGCAGAAGATACATGCATGCCCTAATGATTTCATCCTCTACCGCGGTGAGTACGAGGATTTGAACGCTTGCCCGGTATGCGGTGCATTGTGCTATAAGATCAACCGCGATGACCCTGGTGATGTCGAGGGCGAGCGCCCCAGGAGGAAGATTCCTGCCAAGGTGATGTGGTATGCTCCTATAATACCACGGTTGAAACGTTTGTTCCAAAACAAAGAGCATGCCAAGGCGATGCGATGGCACAGAAAAGACCGTAAGAAACACGGAAAGTTGAGAGTACCCGTTGACGGGTCGCAGTGGAGAAAAATCGAAAGAAAGTACGGGAAGGAGTTTACAGATGACGCAAGGAACGTATGGTTTAGTCTAAGTGCAGATGGCATTAATCCTTTTGGGGAGCAGAGCACCAACCATAGCACCTGGCCTGTGACTCTATGTTTGTATAACCTTCCTCCTTGGTTGTGCATGAAGCGGAAGTTCATTATGATGCCAGTGCTCATCCAAGGTCCTAAGCAACCCGGCAACGACATTGATGTGTACCTAATGCCATTAGTTGAAGAACTCTTACAACTGTGGAATGAAACAGGTGTACGTGTGTGGGATGAGCACATGGGGGAAGAATTTGACCTAAAGGCGTTGCTGTTCGTGACCATCAATGATTGGCCTGCTCTCAGTAACCTTTCAGGACAGACAAACAAGGGATACCGCGCATGCACGCACTGTTTGGACGGTACCGACAATATATATTTGGCTAATTGTAAGAAGAATGTGTACCTGGGACATCGTCGATTTCTTCGGAGCAGGCATCCCATAAGAAAGATAGGCAAGCATTTCAAAGGTGAGGCGGATCACCGGACGAAGCCTCTCCACCGTACTGGTGCTGATGTACATGATATGGTCAAGGATTTGAAGGTGGTCTTTGGAAAGGGTCCTGGTGGACAACCTCTTCCGAATGACGCTGACGGACGCGCACCCATGTGGAAGAAGAAATCTATATTTTGGGACCTGCCCTATTGGAAAGACCTAGAGGTCCGCTCCGCAATCGACGTGATGCACATGACGAGGAATCTTTGTGTGACCCTGCTTGGCTTCTTGGGCGTGTATGGGAAGACAAAAGATACACCCGAGGCACGGGAGGACCAGCAACGTATGCACAGAAAAGACGGCATACATCAGGGTCATGCAAGCTACACTCTTACCAAAGAAGAGAAGGAAATCTTCTTTGAATGCCTGCTCAGTATTAAGGTACCGTCTGGCTTCTCGTCGAATATAAAGGAATAATAAACATGGCAGAGAAAAAGTTCCAGAACCTAAAGTCTCATGACTGCCACGTGATTATGACGCAACTGCTTCCGGTTGCATTGAGGGGGCTTCTACCAGAAAACGCTCGATTAGCCATTGTGAAGCTATGTGCATTCCTCAATGCAATCTCTCAGAAGGTAATCGATCTAGAAATCATACCAAGGATAGAGAATGATTTGGTGCAATGTCTTTTCAGTTTTGAGTTGGTGTTCCCACCATCCTTCTTCAACATCATGACACACGTCCTAGTTCACCTATGTGAAGAGATTAACGTTTTGGGTCCTGTATTTCTACATAATATGTTCCCCTTCGAGAGGTTCATGGGAGTCTTAAAAAAATATGTTCATAACCGTGCTAGGCCAGAAGAAAGCATCTCCAAGGGCCATGAAAATTAGGAGGTCATTGAGTTTTGTATTGACTTTATTCCTGACCTTAAGCAGATTGGTGTTCCTCAATCGCGGCATAAGGGCAGACTGGATGGAAAAGGCACGCTAGGAGGGGAACAAATAATATGTATGGACGGACATTCTCTCACTGAAGCACACTACACAGTTATACAGAATTCCGCATTGGTGGCTCCGTATATGGATGAACACAAGAATTTGCTACGCTCCAAACACTCGGAGCGGTCTGATGACTGGATTACACGTGAACAAACCAGGAGTTTCGCCAGCTGGTTACAGACACGTACCATACATGACGCCTCTATTGAAGATGACTTGTACTTGCTGTCCCAGTTACCATATTTGAATATAACGACTTTCAAAGGGTACGAGATAAATAATATATTTTACACGATCGCCCAAGATAAGAAGAGCACCAACCAAAACAGTGGTGTCCTCTTTGATGTAGAAACGAAGACGGGAAAGGAAACATATTATGGTTATATACAGGACATATGGGAACTTGACTATCGACGTGGTTTGAAGGTCCCTTTGTTTTAGTGCGAATTGGTCAATATGACACGAGGCGGGGTAACGGAAGACCCGCAGTACGAAATGACAACAGTGGATCTCAACAATCTTGCGTATGCAGACGAAACATTCGTCCTAGCCAATGATGTGGCACAGGTTTTCTATGTGAAGGACATGTCTACCAAGCCGAGAAAAAGAAAAGATAAGGAAGCGAATGCATCGTACGATGAGCCAAAGCGGCACATAGTTCTTTCTGGGAAGAGAAACATCATGGGAGTGGATGACAAGACAGACATGTCAGGAGATTATGAAAAGTTTGGTGAAATTGCTCCATTCATAGTGAATATTGACCCGAGCATCCAGTTAAATGATGAAGATTTTCCATGGCTACGGCGTAAAGGGACACACGCGAAGAAAAAGTTTCACACCCAAAGATCAGGGATGTGATCGGCTTCACTATCATCACTTTCTTCTGTGTTTCACACCCATGAGGGAATCTCTGTAACAGTTAGGGTAGCTAGTTATGTGTTTTGGCATTTGAAACACGAAGAAATTTTATGCAAGCAAATTCTTTCATGCATTTACTGATTTTTTCAGCTAATGACCCTGAAATTGAAAAGCATTTCAAATGAACTCAGAAAAGGTTGAAAGTTGGCATGGTATCATAATTTCACCCACATAGCATGTGCAAAAAAGTAGAGAGGGTTACCGCAAAAACTGGATGCACTTCGTGTACAAAATGGACAATCTCTTTTGAAGTATGAGGGTTTCGGACGAAACTCATCCGTTACAAAGGCATTTCATTTTTAAATAACCTAAGCATTACCAAATTAAATATAATGATAAAACACACTAATATTAAACATAAGAAAAAAGAATCACTGAAAAAAATCTATTTTCAAAGTTAAGTTATTCACAAACTTGTGATTCACACAAATTTCAAATAATTCAAAATTTAAACTATTCAAATTTGTAAACTACCGGTACTAAGAGAAAGTTTGTAATTTTTTGTACCTAAAGCAAAAATATTCACAAAGAAACTCTATATACAACAAAAAACAACTCAAAAATAAATAAAACAAAAATAAATAAAGCAAAAAAATAAGAAAAAAAAGCCCACCTACTGCGCCACAGCGGCCTACATACGATTAGAAACCCAACCTGTTGTTGGGCCAGGATGCAGGCCCGCGAAGGCCCAGTAGGCCTACAGGGAAGCACAAAACATTTAGGCCCAATAGGCCTGCTTTGGAGAGGAGCTCGAGGGAGCTACCGTACTGGGGCTTATAAACCAGTGCGGACGCCCCTCGGCTAGCGAGGTGGGACTAAACATGACGCACCGCACCTGTGCCAGTGCACCCCCTTTAGTACTAGGTGGTGGCTCATACCAATACTAAAGGGGGGGTCTTTAGTACCGGTTGGAGCCACCAACCGGTACTAAAGGGGTGCCGTTCCCGCCGCTTGGCCTGGCCAAAACAGACCTTTAGTACCAGTTGGTGGCTCCAGCCGGTACTAAAGGTTGTTCTATATAAGAAACCACTTCAAAAAAATTGTCAGTTTCTCATCTCTCCCTCTGCCCCGTCGTCGCCGCCCCCGTCGCCGTCCCTGTCGCCGTCCGTCGCCGTCCCCGTCGCTGTCCGTCGCCGTCGCCGTCCCCGTCCCCGTCCCCGTCGTCGCGCCTCGCCCCGTCCTCCCGTTGTCCCCGCCCGGCCTGTCCTCCCCGTCCCCGTCGTCGCCGCCCCGTCCCCGTCGTCGCCGCCCCGTCCCCGTCCCCATCGCCTTCTCCATCTCCGTCCCCGTCGCCGCCGTCGTCGCGCCTCGCCGGCGAGCTTCCTGCCCCGGCCGCCATGTACCACACACACACACACACACACACATTGTTATAGAAATGTCAGCAATCTTTCTGTTTTTTAGTTATAGAATTATTAGAAATGTTAGTTATATAGAAAAGTTTTTTAGTTATAGAAATATTATAAATGTTAGTTATATAGAAATATTAGAAATGTTAGTTATATAGAAATGTTAGTTATATTAGAAATGTTAGTTATATAGAAATGTTTTTTAGTTATAGAAATATTAGAAATGTTAGTTTTAGTTATAGAAATATTAGAAATGTTAGTTTTAGTTATAAAATTTAGAATTTGCATATATGAAATCACAATCCATCATTTAAAAAATGTTACTTTACTTTTGCGGCATATAGTATTTGTTGTCGGCGATGCCCGGCCCGCATCCTCGCCGTCGACCCGTTCACGACGACGTCCTGCTTCAGAGGACCCATGTTCGGGACTGGGCTCCGCCGAGCTAGCACTGGGAGGTGCTACCTTCAGGGGCGCGACGCTTGGTGAGGAACCCGGCCCCGGGTCCCGTCGTCGCCCCCGATCTCCTTTGGTGGCGTTCGCATGGGCCACTTTCGTTGAGGAGGGAGCCGGCCCCGCCGGAGGTGGTACATCGCCGTGTCAGGGAGGAGGACGAGCACGCCCATCGCTACATGGCTGCTATGGACGTCAGGTTCTCCAATACCTGGCAGGTTCTTTTGGGAGATCACCCGAGCTATGATCCAGTGATGGTTCCTTATCTTTGGGTGTCCACCGCCCGCACCTCAGGAACCGCGAGTGGCCTAGATTACTCTGTAGTATTCGATCTTTATTAGCTTGCTAGATAGCTAGCTAGTGATGTATTCGATATTATATCTATTATTCGAGACGATGTATTAGAGATTATATCTATTATTCGAGACGATGTATTCGAGATTATATCTATTATTCGAGACGACGTATTCGAGATTTTATTCTATGATGCTTATTATGTACTATGATTGCTTCAGTTTTTCCTTATTAATTGATTGCATCCATGCATTGTAATTTGAATATATTTCTTTCGGATTAGTTAAATAAAACCTATGGCGGACAATACCGGCAGAGAGGGAGAAGAGGCCCTGTTCAATATCATACACAATCCTCGCGGGCCAGATGATGATCAGAATGAAGAAGATTGTGACGGCTCCGGATATCTAAACAAAACCGGGGAGGGTGATATGATATTCGATCGCGACGACCGAATTGATGAAGTCATGAACTATGAACATGACGAAGAAAATGTTGATCTTGAAACAACAAAGACCGGCGGGGTATATATATTTATATAAGCAGGACAAGTTCATTCGTCAGTGCGGAGTTCTTGTGAAGGACCAACTCTCGATCTCCCTTCAAGAATGGAGAGAGCCAGCAAAGCCACGTCCAGGAGTTACTTTTGTCGACGACAGACAAAAACTTCTGCTTTGGGAAACGCTCATGGAACATTTCACCCTACCAGATCATTTCACAGATGTAGATGTGGAGAAAGTCAAGGACGCTACTCTTAGGAAGATGGCGGTTGCATTCAACAACCACAAGAATCGTGAATGGGACAAGTACGTCAAGGGAAGAAGGAAGACTCCAGTATTCGAGGGAACACTAGAGAAGCAAAGTGCTCATTGGGACGATTTCGTGAAATTCAAGGATTCGGAATTATCTAAGGAACGGTCGAGAATAAACAAGGCCAATGCCGCAAAAAAGGATAACTTCCATAAGCTGGGGCCAGGTGGCTATGCGGTGGGAATGCCTAAGTGGGATAAGTCTGAGAAAGAGCTGGAGGATGCAGGTGTCACTCCAGAAACATTGAGCTGGCCCCCCAGGTGCGGGGCTTGGTTCTATGCTCATGAGGGGGAGTTGGACCCGAAGACAGGCAAAGTTTCGAAAAAGGCATGTCTGGACGGAGCCGAAGATAAGCTACTTGTTGCAATAGAAGAGGCTCGATCGGGGGTGTTCGAGCCCAACAGAGAGAACGGCGAGCTTATGCGTGCCCTGGGAAATCCTGAACACCCGGGAAGAACACGAGGCAAGGGCGCTATTCCATGGTATGAGGGGTTTTCGGACTGGAACGCCGACTACAGAACCCGTGCGAGAAAGAAGATTGAGGAGGAGAAGAAGAGGAATATGGAGGAGGAGCAGAGGAAGCTGGACTATGAACGCCTTCAAGGCCTAGAATCAGTGCACGCGGACTTGGCAGTCAAATTCCAGCGGCAGCAGGAGCAGATCGACTCACTTAGCCAGCAAAGGGAGTCTCAGTAGCTGCAGCAGCTAGCGGATGATCCAGCATTGGATAGCACCGTCCCATCCATGCCGAGAAGCAGCGTGGGTTCCGCCCCGGGCGACGCATTGCTGAATAGCTACCCAGTGGATGACATCATGGAGAACACTAACTGTGAGCTACACTTCAAAATGAAGAACATATCCATGAAGGTGGCGGACGACGTTGCTTTTACAAATCCTACCGAGGCAACCTTCCATTGCAACCCGATTCCAGCGGGCTATGCTCGTTTCTTGGTTGATGAGGTGGTGGACCAATATTTGGGGCTAGAGCTTGACATTCCTGGAGGTGACGAGGAGCACACACTGGGAGAGGCCAACCATCGTATCACCCTTTGGAGAAATGATTGCATCATCTTTCGAAGGCCACCGACACAGCGTCATCAGACTCTTCGTCGAAGTCCGCCACCGAGTCAGCACACTCCCGCTCCTCCAAGTCCACCAACGCGTCAGACCACTCCTCCTTCAAGTCCGGCACAACTTCAGGCCACTCCTCCTCCTCCAAGTCCGGCAAAGCGTCAGGCCACTCCTCCTCCAAGTCTGGCACAGCTTCAGGCCACTCCTCCTCCTCCAACTCAGCCACGTCAGCCGTCTTCGCCGCCTCAGCAATCACGGAAGAGAGCCGCCTCAACTATGGTGTGTAGCGGTACAAGTCGAGGTAGTACTGGAGGTACAGGCTGAGGCAAGCGATTTTAATATGGTCCAAGCAGCCTCGCGCCTCTTCCGCAGAGGCCTTACAACAAGTCCGAGGAGGAAAACGCAGCCATATCGAAGGCCGAGGTGGAAGCCCATTTTGCACTGAAACCGCCATCGCCGCCAAGGGAGAAAGTGCCTGAGGAAAAGATTGACCACTTCATTCGTATGGCTAGAGCACCAGTTCTCAAGCCCGTTGACACAGACTATGAGCGCCACCTCAGGAAGTTAAATCGAGCACATCTACAGAAAGAGGCGAGCTCGAGCTCGAGCAAATCAGCTGGCAAAACATGTGGTAAAACCGTTCCCCAACTGGGAGAACAGGCGGCGCAACTAATCCCCCCGTTTGTTGTGTCAACAACACATGAGAGTAGGCTCTCCCAATATTATTGTGGGCAAACCGTTTACGTTCCCGAGTTGGGCGATGTGGTAATAACCGAGGAGCATATTGAGCAGGCTGAAAGGCTCATGATCACTGTTGGACAACTCCTCGATATTGAGCCCATGTCTCCGATTAGAGAGGAGGAAATAAAATGGAAATATGTCCGGGGCCAACCTTTGGTCGAGCCAGACAAGGTCAAGAAGCTCCCAACGAGAATGTATGAATTGCATCAATGCTACATGGACATTACCAAGATTTCCAATCGAGAGTCCCTCATGGTGAATGTCAAGAAGGATCATTACTACCATGAGAAAGCTGTGTCCGTTGAGTATTCAGAACTATTTCAGTTATACAATCAAGATGCACTCGACAAATCTATCGTCAGTTACTATTGTTTGTAAGTGATTTTTTTTCTGTAATTTAAGTCTCAAGCTAGATGTAGTGATCATTTTGATCAATCATTACCTGTAATTATCCTCACTATATTCTTTTCTATGGTATATGCAAGATGAAGATTTATGAAATGAAAAAAGATGGACGCTATGGCATTGGATTCGTTGACCCAAATACCATTAATGAATACGCATGGAAATTAGATCCATATTACGAAAAAAAGTGTAGAGGAAAGCATGCAAGAGTTCTTCAAGCGCCTCAAATACAATGAAGATATACTACTTCCTTACAACTTCAAGTGAGTCACACTGTCTTGTACTACAAATTCTGTTTTTGCCTACTAGCTAGCTACATGTTTTTGCTTACATATGCCCGCTTAATTAAGATATGCAAACATGTGTGCATGCAGATTTCACTGGATCTTGTTAATCATTAAAGTTGATGAAGGAACAGTTGAAGTACTAGACTCACTACTTAAGAAACCAACTGACTACACCATCATTAAATATGCCGAGATATAGTTAATAATGATTGAAATTACGTGTTGACTATCCCCTTCATGATGGTGTAGTCAGTTGGTTTCTTAAGTAGTGAGTCTAGTACTTCAACTGTTCCTTCATCAACTTTAATGATTAACAAGATCCAGTGAAATCTGCATGCACACACGTTTGCATGTCTTAATTAAGCGGACATTCTATTTTTATATATATGCATAACGTGTACAATATGTAGTATCATAAAATACCAGCAAAGGAAAAGGAATTAAATGGAAAACACAAAATTAAATGAAAAAGAAACCATAAACCCAAAACCCCACAACCTTTTAATACCGGTTGGTGTCACCAACCGGTACTAAAGGGCTCGCTGCCCCCGGAGCTGGCTCGTGCCACGTGGTTGCGCTTTAGCACCGGTTTGTGCTGAACCGGTACTAGGGGGGGGGACTTTTAGTGCCCACACTTTAGTGCCGGTTACCGAACCGGCACTAAAGGGCCTTACGAACCGGTGCTATTGCCCGGTTCTGCACTAGTGTATTGATTGGACTAGGGTGTCTTATTCAATAATGCCATTGTGGGAACCAGTAAGGATTGGTGCCAGATATACCTGGACTAACAAACAAACACAACCGGTCCGTAGCGTGTTGGATAGGGTCTTTTTACGCCTGAATGGGAGGTGTTGTTTCCCATGTGCTCTCTCGTGGCGGAGACGCGCATCGGATCAGACCATGTTCCGCTGATTTTTTCCTCAGGGGAGGATCTCATCCTGCGTAGCCCTAGGTTTTACTTCGAAAAGGCTTGGTTCGAAGCGGAGGGATTTGCCCAGATGGTGGTAGATCGTTGGGGTGCGATTTGTACCCAGCTGGGTCCTCAATGCGGGCCAGCAGAGAGCTGGAACGCGGCTGCCGGAAAGCTGCGTGCCTTCCTACGCGGATGGGGCGCTAATCACGGTAGTGAGTCCAACAAAGAGCGCGCGCACATTGTAGAGACAATTGCGCTGTTAGATGCCAAGGCAGATCGCCGTCCCTTTTCGGAGGCCGAATGGGCCCATAGGTACGCATTGGAGAATAAAGTCACGGTGATTTTTGCGCGCGGAAGAGGAATATTGGCGACGCAGGGGCGGAGTCAAATGGGTCACGAAAGGAGACGCAAACACAGGATATTTCCATGCCTATGCGAATGGGCAGAAAAGGAAGAGCTCCATCCTGCGTCTCCAAGCAGATCACGGTATCCTATTGACGCAGGAACAAATTGTGGCTCATATCTATGAGTTTTTCATAGGTCTTTTGGGGACGGCCGTTGAAAAACCGTTATGCTTGTGCGATGATCTGTGGGATCCCGCGGAACGTGTCTCGCAGGAGGAGAATGATAGGCTTGTCCTTGCTTTCCTACACGAGGAAATAGACTAGTCTCTTCATGACATGAAGACGAGCACGGCGCCTGGACCGGACGGATGGCATGTCGAGTTCTTTAAGAAGTTCTGGCCATGCCTTAAGCACCTGTTCTATGATATTGTCAACGGATTCACTTTAGGCATGGTCGACCTATCTTGTTTGAACTATGGTGCCATTAGCCTTATTCCTAAGGTGAAAGGGGCAGATAACATTAAGCTTTTTAGACCCATTACCTTGATTAACGTCCCATTCAAAATTTGTGCGAAAGCTTATGCCTCGCGCTTGGCACCGGCCGCTCAACGAGTTATTAGCTCTAGCCAAACGGGTTTTCTCAAATGACGTAACATTCTCGGGGGACCAATTGTGTTACAAGAGATCGTTCACGAGCTGAAACGGACCAAGGCACAGGGAGTGCTACTTAAATTAGACTTCGAGAAAGTGTATGATCGCGTGAACTGGGAGTTCGTGAGAGAGGTCTTCCTCAAAAAGGGTTTTGAGGCAGGATTCGTTCACCGCATCATGCACCTCATGTGTAGTGGGCACACGGCGGTCAATGTCAATGGCACAATGGGCAAGTTTTTCCGTAACAAACGTGGCCTTCCTCAGGGAGACCCAAGCTTTGTTGCGGATGCCCTGGCGGCCATGATTAATAAAGCGAGGGCAGCGGGGCACATTAAAGGGCTGGTAGCCCACCTTATTCCTGGTGGGGTTACGCATCTGCAATATGCAGATGATACGATGCTCTTATTTGAACCCGGCGACCAGAGTATAGCTACCATCAAGTTACTTCTGCTTGTTTTCGAGATTTTGTCGGGGCTTAAGATCAACCTTTTGAAAAGTGAAGTGATCACCATTGGGATGGAGGATCTAGAAAGAACTAGGATTGCGAACCTTCTTAATTGCAAGCTAGGGAGCTTCCTGATTAAATACTTGGGCCTACCGATATCGACCAAGAAACTAACCATAGCGGAATGGGAGCCGCTGTATGGGAAAGTCGCTAACAGAGTGAGCCCTTGGAGGGGCAGGTTTATGTCCTCGGCGGCAAGGCTTATCCTCACCAACTCGAGCTTATCCTGCCTTCCTATATTCACAATGGGAATGTTCCTACTTGCGGATGGGGTTCACGCGCGACTTGATACTCCGCACTCCCGGTTCTTTTGGGAAGGAGCTGGGACCAAGCGCAAGTATCACTTAGTGAAATGGGCATCGGTTTGTAGGGCAAAAAAATTTGGCGGCCTAGGTGTTATGAATTCTAAACTCATGAATGTGGCCTTGCTTACTAAGTGGTGGTGGCGTCTCGCCCAAAATGAGTCGGGACTCTGGGCAGACATCCTACGGGCTAAATACTTCCCGGATGGGAATTTGTTCAATGCTAAAAGCAACGGTTCGGCCTTCTGGAACGGGATCCAGACGGTTCGACCGACATTTACAGTAGGTGCACAGTTCCGGGTAAACGATGGCAAGTCCACATGCTTCTGGCTCGACCATTGGTGGGGGCAGGAACCGTTGTGGCAATCCCACCCGGAACTGTACCAATTGGCAACGGACTCCAACATTATGGTGGCCGATGCTATGCGCGCCCAGCCCCCAGCCAGCTCTTTCATTAGGTCTCTAGAGACAACGGAGGCCGCTAGCTGGGACGCTTTGGCGGCTAACTTGGGAGGGCTGACTCGTGGTCTTGGGGCGGATACGATTACGTGGAAGTTGACCTCCTCCAATAGATTGACGGTCAAGTCCCTCTACGATAAGCTATCCGAGGGTACTACGTTGGATATAGCTAGGGGGCTATGGAAGGCGGGAATCCCTCTCAAGATCAAGATTTTCCTATGGAAAATGTTTGCAACCGCTTACCTACTTCGGATAACGTGGCCAAACGCAACGGGCCGGCGGACGGAACGTGCACCACTTGCGGTTTAGGGGAAAACGCGAACCATGTGTTCTTTGGCTGTGTTCTCGCTAGATTCGCGTGGAGTGCGGTTAGAGACGCTTTCAATCAAAATTGGAATCCACAGTCTAGCCACGATATGCTTTCTATCTTAACGACGCAAAGAGGGGCCAATGCTAGGATCGTTTGGAGATGCGTTGGGGCGCTACTTTGGTCCCTTTGGACAGTTCGGAACAAAATTACGATGGAACACAAGTTCCCGGTTCACCCCGCTGATATCATCTTCAAATGTCATATTTTCCTTCAGGTATGAGCACCGCTGGGGAAGAAGCATGACGTCGAACGCATGAACGACTATGGAGCAGATCAAGAGGACCATGGTGAAGGCACGACAAGGGATGACGGCTTGATCATGAAACCTCTAATTTTAGCTAGCTTATGTCTTGTTGCTCCACTTTTGCGCTCTTAAACTTGTGGCTGTGAACTTCTTAGCTTTATCCTGAGCTGCGGGCTCGATGACTGTTTTATTCGGTTTGTAAGACTTAACTTGTGTGGATCCTGCGTGGTGGCTTTACTAATTTAAAGCCGGATGCTACTAGCGTCTACGTTGCAAAAAAAAAATTAAGAATAATGCGAGCATCAGAACTTAAACCCTGATGTAAAGAGGGGCCAATGCTAGGATCGTTTGGAGATGCGTTGGGGCGCTACTTTGGTCCCTTTGGACAGTTCGGAACAAAATTACGATGGAACACAAGTTCCCGGTTCACCCCGCTGATATCATCTTCAAATGTCATATTTTCCTTCAGGTATGAGCACCGCTGGGGAAGAGGCGTGACGTCGAACGCATGAACGAGACTATGGAGCAGATCAAGAGGACCATGGTGAAGGCACGACAAGGGATGACGGCTTGATCATGAAACCTCTACTTTTAGCTAGCTTATGTCTTGTTGCTCCACTTTTGCGCTCTTAAACTTGTGGCTGTGAACTTCTTAGCTTTATCCTGAGCTGCGGGCTCGATGACTGTTTTATTCGGTTTGTAAGACTTAACTTGTGTGGATCCTGCGTGGTGGCTTTACTAATTTAAAGCCGGACGTTACTAGCGTCTACGTTGCAAAAAAATTAAGAATAATGCGAGCATCAAAACTTAAACCCTGATGTATAGGCGGTGCCATCAGGGATTGAACTCACGACCTCCATATACAGCCCCAAAGGATTCACTCCACCAAGCTACCTCATGGTTGTGAGTTGAAGGTAGGATTCGTTTACCGATGAAATAGTCCCACCTCGCTTCCTCACAGCTCAGCCCACCAGTTTATATATGTTTGTGATTTGAAATTAATAAACAGCTCCAAAATCAAAGCGAAGGGTGATGAATCCGTCCCATTCGCTCAGAAATATGAGCAGGACGAATGAAACTAAAAGAAGGAATAAACTTCAACCGTGCCTCATGAAGTATCAATGATCATATTTTTTTTTGCAAGGATAAAGGAGTTTTATTCCAAATGAATCGGGTTAGATAAATTTTGCTGTCATCTATTGGCATGTTCTTTTCTCATATGGTATATAATAGTTTTCGGCCGACTGAATTGACGCCTCTTTTTTATCTTCATCAACTCGTGTCGCTCTCCACAGATTTTTGCATGTTCCTGTATGAATTTTCAGTTTACTAATCACATTTACCATGCACCACACAAAAAAGGTAAAAACACATTTACCCGGCGGTCGAGTTTTGTATCTTCCTTGTTTGGTGGATAGTCAATCGATGGTGTTCTTAGAAAATTATTATGTGCCTTTGTTACGCCCAATATGCGATACTATCCTAAAGAGACTCGAAAGTTCCACCAAGGATAGAACCACATATTGATACGCTTTTGTAAGGTGAATATCATTACATCAATATTACATAATAGATGGGGATACATACCATGCATCAATATGCCACAAGAATACATCAATACATAATCCATAAGACCAACATCCGACTGTGGATGAAACACAAACAGAAACTCAAACAATATCCACCATGCCAGCCCAGGCTGCCGACCAGGAACCTAACCCAAGATCGACGAAGAAGGAGAACTCCAAAACATGCAAACATCGCTCTCGCGTCATGAACATGGCATTACCTGTACCTGCAACAATAGAGTTGCACTGACTAGAGCATGTACTTCTATAGTAACAATAGAGTTAGACCAAAAAAATCATACATAGTTTAGTCATGTAGAGATGAACTTGACACATTATTTTTCTAGTTCCAAGCAGTGGTGACGTTGCGCCAGTTTCAACGTGCACAATGCGTTCTTATTCGAGATGTGGTCAGCGAAAAAGTTCTCGCACGCAATCTTCAACCTCTCGAGACGGAATCGGCAGGCTGCCGCAAGCATGTCTTCAACAGCAAGGACTGGGTTATCCATAGAGGGTAGCTTGTCGGTGTAGATGAAGTGGAGAACAGACCTGAAGACCGCCGCCTTCATGTTGTCAACCCGTACGATGTGATGGTCATCCTCCTTGGTCGCCGCCGCTTCAACCACTTTGTATAGGACTGGTGATCGAGCCGCGATTACGAGACCATGAGCACGTATGTCACACTCCTCAACCAGGAACCTCACATCGTACCTTTGCCCACTCACCAACAACTGCTCAAGGTGCAAACCGATGTAGGGTGGAGGCACAACGACCGTTACTCCGGCACCATGGGAGATGGTGCTAGAACTAGTGCAAGCAGCCTCCTTGGTGACATTGAGATGGCAGTGTACAGTGAGGGAGTCATCATGTGAGGAGTTGGTTGATTTCATGAGGGTGAACTCTGCACGCCTGAAGTTTTCTGCATTGGTAAAAATTTCTTCTACCATTGTTATCGGCGGCAACGACTTGCCACAAGGGTTATCTATCTTGAAGCCAATTGACGTAGTGACAGGGGAAGTTTCAAGACTACTCCTCACCAAACAGAGATACACAACGAATGCCGAAGAATTGGATGGGTATAACCACCGTACGCATAGCTGCCAGTTGTAGCCGCCAACCTGAAAAAGGCCGGAACCGATTGTATTTTTACCAACAGCAAGCAGGCTCCTCTGGAGAGCCCTAAAGTAGGGGATCGTAAACTTGTGTGAGCCGTGGACTACCACCTGATCTGGCAAGCCATCATCTCGCTTTCTTTTGTTGGAGCTTGAGTTTGGAGCCATATTAATCGTGTCTACTTTGTCGGTGACCTCAAGTAGGAAAGAGCAGCCACTATTTATGATTTCGTTATACTCCTCGGTCGCCTTCAGGTCACTATAAGAATTTGGATGGGACGCTATGTACTCGATGCATAAATCCTCGAGCTGCCGACAACTGTACCTACCGTGCACCACCATCAGTGTAGGTATGACAGACTTATCATCCATGCCCTCAGCCAGTACCTTCTCGCACAAAAGCCTTAGCCTCTGTAAGTCATACCGATCGGCGGCTACCAGCAGGTCGCGCACCATGGCCTCGTACCGCCTTGCCGCATGTTTATCTTCGCTTGTTAGTATCATGCGGTCGTTGTTTGGTTTGATGGGTAGCTCGTCGGTGTAGATGAAGCGAAGCATGGCCCTGAAAGTGGAGGCGCTCATGTCGTCGTCGTCGACCCTGATTATGATATTCTCATTCATGTGCCATCGAAACTCCGCCGCGAAAACCGGCGACCGCACGGCGAGGACAAGCTTATGCGCCCGGATCTCGGTCTGCTCCACGATGAACGTCACGTCTGGCCTCATGGCGTGCTTCACGGAATCCGATTTAGACATGGACGCAAAAAGAAGCATGAGGAGATCTCCGGAGATGGTTGGCGGCGGCACGGCGGAGATGAAGCAGCTCCTGGTATTTGGGAGGGTGACGTCCAGCCGGAGGACATGGACGACGCAGAGGATGGTAAGGCGGTCATCTACCACGTACCGCTCCTCTTGGCCATGGAAGAACGCCTCGGGGACCGACAGCTTCCAACTCCTGCTTGTTGTTGCCGGCGAAGCGGGGAAGGTGTTGGTGCCCGGGCTTCGCCATACTGCGGCAGGCCACCGGTGAAACGGGTCGTCCATCCTCAAGCTGGCCATGGCGGTGGCGGCGTACTTGCCGCAGACCAGCTCCAGGGAGATGGACGCCAGTCCTTGTTTCCTGAAGCGACAACTGAAGGCCCAGGTGCATCCTCCGGCCTCGAAGTCGCCGGACCTGACGACGGAGGTGTTTCTGGCGCTCACGCCGGCGAGAGCCTTCCGCTCGCTGTAGCCGACGATATGAAACTGGTGCTTGCCTCGGACTAACGTCCGACCTGTGCGTGGACGCCGTCTTGTTCAAAGGCGTGGACGCCATGGCCGGCTCCCGGCTGCTACTGCTAGCAGATCAATTGCTTGCTTGCTCGGTCGATCACGTACGCGGACGAGCCATCGGGCCTTTATATCGATTTCTTCCTTGTTTGTCGTATTGATTTTGATCCCGATCGCTTCTCGTCTGGATCCGATATATGCTAGGACCCAAAAAAAGTGGATCCGAGATGAAGTGTATGTTTGATGCAGGAACGGCACATATATAGGGCCCAAGGGATGAGTTAGTTAAGATTAGACGGGATCCCCCATCGTTAGCTAGTATCCCCTCACAAAGAAAAAATTATACATGTGGGTTTTCCTCTTAGTTATCTCAATCTACTCTACTCAGATTACAACAACACACCCCGTCAACGACAAGGTACCTACGGCGACTTCATAAATTTTAAGATAATATGCCGGCTCAGTCTTTCAAAGGTGCTCATAGGGGTAGGGTGTGCGTGTATGCGTTCATAGGGGTGAGTGTGTGCGCGTGTATATGAGCGCTTACGTCTGTACCGTGTTAAAAAAAAACTCTTCTAAACCTGTTCTAAACAAAAAAACTCTCCTGAACCCGCCTTAAAAAAAACTCTCCAATAAATATATCGGTTCATTTTCTTTCTATGTATTCAAGACAATTTTGATTGGCAGTATAACTATTTGCTAGTGTGTGTTTTTTTGTTGTAAAACTATTATTTGGTTGTAAAACTATTTGTAGTGCTTAGTTCAAAAATTGTCTATATTTGGCCCCCGGTCGTGGCGGACCAAATGTGTCGGCCACGGTGGGTGCATTGTCAACACATCTAGAAAAAGGGCTAGACGTCGTCCCCTTAGTCTGATCTAAACGAATAAAATTCGGACAAAATGGATGTCCGTGCTGGAGTTGGAGTTGGCTTTAGAGTGTCCGTTTAGCAACTCCAACGCGCGCGTGTCTGTTTGGGTCAAAACAGACACAAAAGTCGGCCCAACACACTGACCCAAATGGATGCGCGCCTGCTTTTCATCTGCCGGGTGACCCATCCCTGACTCAAATTTGGGCCTCATTTGAGTCGCAGAAACGAGGCGAACGTGCGCGATGCCCGCCTACTCCTCCCCTGGCGCGCCAGTCGGTGGCACAACTACCCCCATTTTCCCCCTCTTTCCCAAAAAACTCTCGCCCGCTCGCGCTCTTTGCTACTTGCCATGGACGACAAGCTGATCCTCGACATAGCCGGCCTTGCCTCTGAAAGGATCGAGATGGACCTAGAGGGGGGTGAATAGGTACAATTACAAATTTTAATTATTACTTAGCAATTTTAGGCAATAATGCGGAATATGAAAGTGAGCCTAACAATTGCAAGTATGATGCTAAGGGCTAAGCAAGATAAACAAGTAACACAAATAAGTGAGAAAGCAAGTACAATATGATATAAGTAAGTGCTAAGAGACAAGTAACCACAAGTAGAGAGTTAGGGTTAGGAATAACCACAACTCCGGGAGACGAGGATGTATGCCGATGTTCATTTCCTTGGAGGGAAGCTATGTCACCGTTAGAGAGGTGGATGTTACCACAAAGGCACACCAACGCCACGAAGGCTCACCCTATTCTCCCTTTGAGACAACACCGCGAAGGCGTTTCTCAACCACTAGTGGTAGACCTTGGCGTGGTCTCCAAACCCTCACAAACTTTTCCTGGGATAATCACAATGGTTGATTCCTCTCCGAAAGACTCCTACCGCCTAGGAGTCTCCAACCTCCAAGAGCAACAAGAACGATGGGGAAAAGCTCAAGACTTGCTCAAATCACGAATTCCTTTGGTGCAAAGAAGGGGAAGGAGTGGATCTATCACTTGGTTGGACAACTTTTCTCAAATGCTCTCAAATCCCTTAGGGATCTAAGATTTGGTGTGGAAGAGTGAGAGAGAGAGTGAAATGTGTTCTAGGGTTTGCTCAAAGTGAATGGTCAATCCTCTCCCATGGGGAAGAGAGCTATATATAGTGTGAGTGCAAATGTGGCTGTTATAGTGCAAGTGACCGGGCAGACCGGACATCCGGGCTCGGGGCCGGACATCCGGCCTGGCAAGGCACTTGAAGAACGTAGCAAAAGCAGAGGTAAAAACAGAGGGGCCGGACATCCGGGGCCAAGCCCGGACGTTCGGCAGGTGGCCGGACATCCGGCGAGTTCACAGAACGGTTACAAAACCTTATTTAAACCACGGGTAGTAGTGGCCGGACATCGGGGATAGAGCCCGGACATCCGGCGTGGCAGTAGGGCCCGGACATCCGGCGAAGACCCGGACATCCGGCGTGAACACCAGAACCCTACTGGACATATAGTGGCATGAAGTCGGATATCCAGCGTGCGGGTCGGACATCTGGGGGAGCAGGCCGGACATCCGGCAACCCCAGAGGCAGAAACACAAGCCAAGAAGAACTTGATATATCAAAAGAATTTTAGGAAGGAGTTTTGTGTCAAGAGCAAGTCTTTTACTAACCCTACCGATCCCCTCTTAATAGTGTGGGATCCTATACTCAAGAAAACAAATATGTAATCATTTTGATACTTCTTCCTTGAGTAAAATCAACTCCGTGTGCTCATGATCCACACACTTTTGGTGAACCGCGGACTAACACCTGAGATTCACTTGACGAACATAGTTAGTCCCCTGCATGTATATTGTCATCAATATCAAAACATGATGTAAGGTCATGATTGCACTTTCAGCCTCCCTCGCCTCTGGCCTCACCTCCATCGCCCCCGCCAAAGGCAAGCCACGCACTGCCGTCCACCACCGGCAACACAGCGGCAGCGCCCAAGAAGAAGTACTTGACGGCCGAGCAGCGGGCGGTGTAGTCGGCCAAGAGGAAGACCAGAGGCACGCGAAGGACCGCATGCTCGAAACCGTGGCTGCCGCTGCCCTGGCCGCCGCCGCACAGAAAGAGGAAAACAATGGCAGAGTTGCCGCAGCAATGAGGCGGGCCCTGATCATCCTAAGTTAAAACTAGGCCAGCACGGGCTCATTGGCGCCGTCGTGGCCGTGGCCAGTACGGTCTCGTCGGCCTTTCCTTGTGTGGCACTGTCGGAGCCACCGCGCACGTATGCAACGCCGCCAATTCCTGACTTCAATCCCTATCCGCAAGCCTCCCGTTTCTCCGGGGAATGCTTGCTAGAGGTGAGTGTGGTGACACCGTCCACGCCCGTGGCCATGCCCATCGACCTCAACACCGCACCTGTTGAGGGAGTCCTGGACTAAGGGGTCCTCGGGCGTCCGGCCTATTAGCCATGGGCCGGACTGATGGGCTGTGAAGATATAAAGATCGAAGACTCCAGCCGTGTCCGGATGGGACTCTCCTTGGCGTGGAAGGCAAGCTCGACGATCGAATATGAAGATTCCTTTCTCTGTAAACCGACCTTATGTAACCCTAGATCCCTCCGGTGTCTATATAAACCGGAGGGCTAGGTCTGTAGAGCCGGATACTCATAGTCATAGTCATACAGGCTAGACTTCTAGGGTTTTAGCCATTACGATCTCGTGGTAGATCAACTCTTGTAATACTCATATTCATCAAGATCAATCAAGCAGGAAGTCGGGTATTACCTCCATAGAGAGGGCTCGAACCTGGGTAAACATTGTGTCCCCCGTATCATGTTACCATCGACCTTAGACGCACAGCTCGGGACCCCCTACCCGAGATCCGCCGGTTTTGACACCGACATTGGTGCATTCATTGAGAGTTCCACTATGACATCGAAGATAGGATCGATGCCTCGCCTTGTTCTCAAGGACAATATCACCTCTACAGGAGCACTGCCCCAGGCCAAACCCTCCGACTAGGCGGCTTTACCATGACCACCCGTTTGGCCGTTAAGCCGACGATGACCTCTCAGGTCATCGAAAATCCCCTTCGCATTGACTCTGAACACTCCAAGCAGATGGATCCGGCAGAGCTTTCGTCTTTAAACGAGCTCTTAGATCGCATCGCCGTCCTGAGGGTCACTACAGACTACGATCGGATTAGGCTTAAACCCGATCAGAGAGAAATCAAGGCTCCACCGATCACCCACCAGATAGCGGTAGTCGAGGAGTGATACGTCTCCAACGTATCTATAATTTTTGATTGTTCCATGCTATTATATATTCTGTTTTGGATGTTTAATAGGCTTATTTATACACTTTTATATTATTTTTGGGACTAACCTATTAACCGGAGGCCCAGCCCAAATTGTTGTTTTTTTCCTATTTCAGTGTTTCGCAGAAAAAGAATATCAAACAGAGTCCAAACGGAATGAAACCTTCGGGAACATGATTTTTGAAACGAACATGATCCATAGGACTTGGAGTGGACGTCAAGCAACAGACGAGGAAGCCACGAGGTAGGGGGCGCGCCTACCCCCCCCCTCCCCCGGCGCGCCTTCCACCCTCGTGGGCCCCTCGTGGCTCCACCGACCTACTTCTTCCTCCTATATATACCTACGTACCCCCAAACCATTAGAAGCGACCACAAAAACCTAATTCCACTGCCGCAACCTTCTGTACCCGTGAGATCCCATCTTGGGGCCTTTTCAGACGTCCTGCCGGAGGGGGCATTAATCACGGAGGGCTTCTACATCAACACCATAGCCTCTCCGATGATGTGTGAGTAGTTTACCTCAGACCCTCGGGTCCATAGTTATTAGCTAGATGGCTTCTTCTCTCTCTTTGGATCTCAATACAAAGTTCTCCTCGATTCTCCTAGAGATCTATTCGATGTAATCTTCTTTTGCGGTGTGTTTGTCGAGATCCGATGAATTGTGGGTTTATGATCAAGATTATCTATGAAAAATATTTGAATCTTCTCTGAATTCTTTTATGTATGATTGGTTATCTTTGCAAGTCTCTTCGAATTATCAGTTTGGTTTGGCCTACTAGATTGATCTTTCTTGCAATGGGAGAAGTTCTTAGCTTTGGGTTCAATCTTGCGGTGTCCTTTCCTAGTGACAGCAGGGGCAGCAAGGCACGTATTGTATTGTTGCCACCGAGGATAAAAAGATGGGGTTTATATTATATTGCATGAGTTTATCCCTCTACATCATGTCATCTTGCTTAAAGCGTTACTCTGTTCTTATGAACTTAATACTATAGATGCATGCTGGATAGCGGTCAATGTGTGGAGTAATAGTAGTAGATGCAGATCGTTTCGGTCTACTTGTCACGGACGTGATGCTTATATACATGATCATACCTAAATATTCTCATAACTATGCTCAATTCTATCAATTGCTCGACAGTAATTTGTTCACCCACCATAATACATATGCTATCTTGAGAGAAGCCACTAGTGAAACCTATGGCCCCCGGGTCTATTTTCCATCATATTAATCTCCCATTATTTCCAATATTGTTTACTTGCTTTCTTTACTTTTACTCTTTATCATAAAAATACCAAAAATATTATCTTATCATCTCTATCAGATCTCACTCTCGTAAGTGATCGTGAAGGGATTGACAACCCCTTTATCGCGTTGGTTGCGAGGTTCTTATTTGTTTGTGTAGGTGCAAGGGACTTGAGCGTGACCTCCTACTGGATTGATACCTTGGTCCTCAAAAATTGAGGGAAATAGTTACGCTACTTTACTGCATCACCCTTTCTTCTTCAAGGGAAAACCAACGCAGTGCTTACGAGGTAGCAAGAAGGATTTCTGGCGCCATTGCTGGGGAGGTGTGCGCCAAGTCAAGTCAAGACATACCAAGTACCCATCACAAACTCTTATCCCTCGCATTACATTATTTGCCATTTGCCTCTCGTTTTCCTCTCCCCCACTTCACCCTTGCCGTTTTATTCGCCCTCTCTTTCCGTTTGCCTGTTTTTCGCCTACTTCTTCGTTATGGCTAGTCCTTTATCTACTCCTCTATCTCCCGAGAATGGAGTTCTTAATTTTAAACAAAGGGAGGGAGAAAATCTAAAAGATGCTTGGTATAGAATTTGCAACACTCAAAATAAATCTGCTAGAAAGCAATCTACTACCATTTTTCTTCGCAATTTTTATGTAGGCATCACCCCTTGGCATAGATATATTCTTGATACCATTACCGGAGGAAACTTCTTGGGTAGCCATGATTTTGATTCTTATAATGCTATGATAGATTTGTTTGGCTCACCACCTCTTTTGGTTAATGGAACTATTTTAACTTGGAACATGTGATGCAACGGCTTGAAATTATTGAAAATAAAGTTGCCACCGTAGAGTTGATTGAAAATTTGGATAAAAAGATCCATAACCAAATTACCCAATACGGATCTAAGGTAGGAGTTGCTCTTAAATTTTTTAAAGAAAAGGGTCCTATGGTTAATGAAAGGATAGATAAAGATTCCACTAGAATTGATAAAATTGAGGATATTATTACCAACCTAGGATCTGCCTTTTCTTCCATGAAAAACACTCCTTCTAATGCTAAGATTGCCAAATTAATGTATGTTCCTAAAAATAAGGGTGAAACTTCTAGCAAGGGGAAGGCGGACCTCAAATCCATAAGTGTTCACCCCAATTTTTTCGCTATCCTTAAGGAACCTTTTGCCACAAGAGATTTCGTTGATTTCGTGCCTAGAAGTTTGATTATTAATAAAAAGGAAGAAACTCCTAGGGGTGATAGGCGCCTTATTGAAGAATTGCCTACCAAAGATGGCAATACCTAGATCTATCCGTGTTTTTATGCCTAGCTACGGGCGTCAAACGATAGCGCTTGTTGGGAGGCAACCCAATTTTATTTTTAGTTTTGTGCTTTTTGCTCCTGTTTAGGAATAAATCTTTGATCTAGCCTCTGGTAAGATTTGTTTTTATGTTTTAATTAGTGTTTGTGCCAAGTTAAACCTATAGGATCTTCTTGGATGATAGTTATTTGACCTTGCTGAAAATTCCAGAAACTTTCTGTTCACGAAAACAATTGTTAAAAATTACCAGAATGTGATATAATATTGATTCCAATTGCAGCAGATCAATAAATTATTTAGGTCTTCCTATTTCGGCAGAATTTTTAGAGTTCCAGAAGTTTGCGTTAGTTACAGATTACTACAGACTATTCTGTTTTTGACAGATTCTGTTTTTCATGTGTTGTTTGCTTATTTTGATGAATCTATGGCTAGTAAAATAGTTTATAAACCATAGAGAAGTTGGAATACAGTAGGTTTAACACCAATATAAATAAAGATTGAGTTCAATACAGTACCTTGAAGTGGTATTTTGTTTTCCTTCGCTAATGGAGCTCGTGAGATTTTCTGTTAAGTTTTGTGTTGTGAAGTTTTCAAGTTTTGGGTAATGATTTGATGGAGTATGGAATAAGGAGTGGCAAGAGCATAAGCTTGGGGATGCCCAAGGCACCCCAAGGTAAATCCAAGGACACCAAAAAGCCAAAGCTTGGGGATGCCCCGGAAGGCATCACCTCTTTCGTCCTCATCCATCGGTAAATTTACTTGGAGCTATATTTTTATTCACCACATGATATGTGTTTTGCTTGGAGTGTCTTGGATGATTTGAGTCTTCGTTTGTTAGTTTGCCACAATCATCCTTGCTGTACACACCTTTTGAGAGAGAGACACATGATTTGAAATTTGTTAGAATACTCTATGTGCTTCACTTATATCTTTTGAGCTATATAGTTTTTGCTCTAGTGCTTCACTTATACCTTTTAGAGCACAGCGGTGGTTGTATTTTATAGAAATTATTGATCTCTCATGCCTCACTTATATTATTCTGAGAGTCTTAAACAACATGGTAATTTGCTTTAATTGTGAAATTAATCTTCTATATTGAGTTCATTGAATGTTATGAGAAGCTAGATACTTGATAAGTGTTTTGAGATATAAAGGTGGTAATATTAGAGTGTGCTAGTTGAGTAATTGTGAAATTGAAAAATACTTGTGTTAAAGTTGGCAAGTCCCGTAGCATGCACGTATGGTAAAAGTTGTGTGACAATTTTGACACATAGATGTTCTTTTATTGCTTTCCTTATGAGTGGCGGTCGGGGACGAGCGATGGTCTTTTGCTACCAATCTATCCCTCTAGGAGCATGCGTAGTAGTACTTTGCTTCGAGGGCTAGTAAACTTTTGCAATAAGTATATGAGTTCTTTATGACTAATGTGAGTCCATGGATTATACGCACTCTCAACCTTCCACAATTTTCTAGCCTCTACGGTACCGCGCATTACCCTTTCTCACCTTGAGAGTTGGTGCAAAATTCGCCGGTGCATCCAAACCCCATGATATGATACGCTCTATCACACATAATCCTCCTTATATCTTCCTCAAAACAGCCACCATACCTACCTATCATGGCATTTCCATAGCCATTCCGAGATATATTGCCATGCAACTTTCCACCGTTCCGTTTATTATGACACGCTTCATCATTGTCATATTGCTTTGCATGATCATGTAGTTGACATCGTATTTTGTGGCAAAGCCACTATTCATAATTTTTTCATAAATGTCACTCTTGATTCATCGCATATCCCGGTACACTGCCGGAGGCATTCACATAGAGTCATATTTTGTTCCAAGTATTGAGTTGTAATTGTTGAGTTGTAAATAATAAAAGTGTGATGATCATCATTATTAGAGCATTGTCCCATGTGAGGAAAGGATGATGGAGACTATGATTCCCCCACAAGTCGGGATGAGATTCCGGACTAAATAAAAAAAGAGGCCAAAGAAAAAAAAGGAGAAGGCCCAAAAAAATGAGAGAAAAAGAGAGAAGGGACAATGTTATTATACTTTTTCCACACTTGTGCTTCAAAATAGCACCGTGATCTTCATGATAGAGAGTCTCCCATGTTGTCACTTTCATATACTAGTGGGAATTTTTCATTATAGAACTTGGCTTGTATATTCCAATGATGGGCTTCCTCAAAATGCCCTACGTCTTCGTGAGCAAGCAAGTTGGATGCACACCCACTTAGTTTCTTTTCTTGAGCTGTTTTTGTGCTGTTTTTTCCCCTATTTTAGTGTTTCGCAGAAAAAGAATATCAAACGGAGTCCAAACGGAATGAAACCTTCGGGAACGTGATTTTTGGAACAAACGTGATCCAGAGGACTTGGAGTGGATGTTAAGCAACAGACGAGGAAGCCATAGGGTAGGGGGCACGCCTACCCCCCCCCCCCCCCAGGCGTGCCCTCCACCCTCGTGGCTCCACCGACCTATTTCTTCCTCCTATATATACCTACGTACCCCCAAACCATCAGAAGTGACCACGAAAACCTAATTCCACCGCCGCAACCTTCTGTACCCGCGAGATCCCATCTTGGGGCCTTTTCCGACGTCCTGCCGGAGGGGTCATTGATCGCGGAGGGCTTCTACATCAACACCATAGCCTCTCCGATGATGTGTGAGTAGTTTACCTCAGACCCTCGGGTCCATAGTTATTATCTAGATGGCTTCTTCTCTCTCTTTGGATCTCAATACAAAGTTCTCCTCGATTCTCTTGGGGATCTATTCGATGTAATATTCTTTTGCGGTGTGTTTGTCGAGATCCGATGAATTGTGGGTTTATGATCAAGATTATCTATGAACAATATTTGAATCTTCTCTGAATTAATTTATGTATGATTGGTTATCTTTGCAAGTCTCTTCGAATTATCAGTTTGGTTTGGCCTACTAGATTGATCTTTCTTGCAATGGGAGAAGTGCTTAGCTTTGGGTTGAATCTTGCAGTGTCCTTTCCCAGTGACAGTAGGGGCAGCAAGGCACGTATTGTATTGTTACCATCAAGGATAAAAAGATGGGGTTTATATCATATTGCATGAGTTTATCCCTCTACATCATGTCATCTTGCTTAAAGCGTTACTTTGTTCTTATGAACATAATACTCTAGATGCATGCTGGATAGCGGTCGATGTATGGAGTAATAGTAGTAGATGCAGAATCGTTTCGGTCTACTTGTCACGGACGTGATGCCTATATACATGGTCATACCTAGATATTCTCATAACTATGCTCAATTCTATCAATTGCTCAACAGTAATTTGTTCACCCACCGTAATACCTATGCTATCTTGAGAGAAGCCACTAGTGAAACCTATGGCCCCGGGTCTATTTTCCATCATATTAATCTCCTGTTATTTCCATTACTGTTTACTTGCTTTCTTTACTTTTACTCTTTATCATAAAAATACCAAAAATATTATCTTATCATCTCTATCAGATCTCACTCTCCTAAGTGATCATGAAGGGATTGACAACCCCTTTATCGTGTTGGTTGCGAGGTTCTTATTTATTTGTGTAGGTGCAAGGGACTTGAGCGTGACCTCCTACTGGATTGATACCTTGGTTATCAAAAACTGAGGGAAATACTTACGCTACTTTACTGCATCACCCTTTCCTCTTCAAGGGAAAACCAACAAAGTGCTCAAGAAGTAGTAAGGAGCGAGGAGACAACTCTTCCTTCACACTGAGAACGGACTATGTCCAGATCTCCGACCCCGAAGAACCGGACACCCACCTGCGAAGAGATGCATCTTGTCCTCCGAACATAGAATCGGACGACAAGCCTAAAAAAGCAGTTGATATCCCGGAGCCTAGACTGTTGAGTCCGGAAGATCTTCAGACTCCGGCTCCAAAATTGGGTCAAGGTTCAGATTTAAATCCACCCACCCACCTGGACATAAGCGCTCTCAGGAGCATACAACAGCAGTCTCAGGAAACGGTCCATCACTTCTGGGCCAGATCCCTTCCTGTCAAAGACAAGATTAAAGATTGCTGCGACGAAGACGCGATCTCAGCGTTCAGCACCAACTGCATGAACGAAGGAATCCTGAACGCCATCAACCGCCGTCGCATATTACACTTCGCTGACTTGGCAACTATCATACAGAAGTAGAGCGCAATGGAAAGCGCCTGGAAAACTTAGGCAGCCCATTGGGAACCATCGGTCCCCACTCAACCCCCCATTCAAGCGAAAAGGGCGCACCCTTGTGGCACACCTAGTCCAATAGTAAAGAAATACAAGCCCACTATGGGGCATGGAATCGTTCTGGAAGGATAGCTCGATGGGCCATGCAAAATACACACAATGCCGGATAACATACCAATCCATAGCCTTAGAGCATGTTGGATACTCCGGCAAGTGGCCAAGAGCAGTGAGGATATCCTCACCAGGAATACCCTAGAACAACACCCCCTGGAAGACGACAACCTCAAAGTATTGACGGTCTTCGAGACATTTTCTTCAAACAATAGGCGGAAAAGGGCACTCCGCGAACTCGCCGAAGTCTGCCAAATCGCAGCAATAAACCCTTGGAATGACACGGCTATAACTTTTAATGTCAGTGACGAACCAAAATATAGGACAGTCCGAGCACTAGCCGCCTTGGTCCTCAGTCCAATCATGGATGGCTTTTGGCTCACCAAGGTTCTCATGGACGGCGGCAGCGGACTAAACCTCATTTATGAGGATACACTCCACAAAATGGAAATAGATAGGAGCCACATCGAGCAAAGCAGCACGACCTTTTGAGGAATCATTCCCAGTCGGGAGGCGCGGTGTGCGGGAAAAATCACACTTGACGTGGTATTCGGCACGCCGGAGAATTATCGGTCCGAAGAGATAACCTTCCAAGTGGCCCCTTGATACGTCTCCGTCATATCTACTTTTCCAAACACTTTTGCCCTTGTTTTGGACTCTAACTTGCATGATTTGAATGGAACTAACCCAGACTGACGCTATTTTTCAGAACAATTGCCATGCTGTTATTTATGTGCAGAAACAAAAGTTCTCGGAATGACCTGAAACTTCACGGAGATTATTTTTGGAAAATATAAAAATATTGGCGAAAGAATCAAGGTCAGGGGGCCCACACCCTGGGCACGAGGGTGGGGGCGCGCCCCCTGCCTCGTGGACCCCCTGGAGCTCCACCGACCTCAACTCCAACCCCATATATTCGTGTTCGGGGAGAAAAAATCAGAGAGAAGGATTCATCACGTTTTATGATACGGAGCCGCCACCAAGCCCTAAAACCTCTCGGAGGGCTGATCTGGAGTCCGTTCGGGGCTCCGGAGAGGGGAATTCATCGCCATCGTCATCATCAACTATCCTCCATCACCAATTTGATGATGCTCATCGCCGTGCATGAGTAATTCCATCGTAGGGTTGCTGGACGGTGATGGGTTGGATGAGATTTATCATGTAATCGAGTTAGATTTGTTAGGGTTTGATCCCTAGTAGGGTTGCTGGACGGTGATGTTGCTATGACTTTGCTATGCTTAATGCTTGTCACTAGGGCCCGAGTGCCATGATTTTAGATCTGAACCTATTATGTTTTCATGAATATATGTGAGTTCTTGATCCTATCTTGCAAGTCTATAGTCACCTACTATGTGTTATGATCCGGCAACCCCGGAGTGACAATAATCGGGACCACTCCCGGTGATTACCATAGTTTGAGGAGTTCATGTATTCACTATGTGTTAATGCTTTGGCCTGGTACTCTATTAAAAGGAGGCCTTAATATCCCTTAGTTTCCATTAGGACCCCGCTGCCATGGGAGGGTAGGACAAAAGATGTCATGCAAGTTCTTTTCCATAAGCACGTATGACTATATTCGGAATACATGCCTACATTACATTGATGAATTGGAGCAAGTTCTGTGTCACCCTATGTTATGATTGTTACATGATGAACCACATCCGACAAAATTCTCCATCACCGATCCACTGATTACGAGCTTTTCATATATTGTTCTTCTCTTATATACTTTTCCGTTGCTACTATTACAATCACTACAAAACCCAAAAATATTACTTTGCTATCGTTACCGTTACTTCCATATTACTTTGCTACTGAACACTTTGCTGCAGATACTAAGTTATCCAGGTGTGGTTGAATTGACAACTCAACTGCTAATACTTGAGAATATTCTTTGGCTCCCCTTGTGTCGAATCAATAAATTTGGGTTGAATACTCTACCCTCGAAAACTGTTGCAATCCCCTATACTTGTGGGTTATCAAGACCATTTTCTTGCGCCGTTGCCAGGCAACATAGCTCTATTCTTTGAGTCACTTGGGATTTATATCTGCTGGTCACCATGAGAAACTTGAAAGACGAGAAAACCAAAATTTATCCCTCAACTACGAGGGGAGGTAAGGAACTGCCATCTAGCTCTGCACTTGATTCACCTTCTGTTTTGAGTAAGCTTGCGACACCTAAACCTGCTTCTTCTATTAATTCTGATATGTCGCATGTTATTGATGATGCCACTTCTGTTATGCATGATGCTTATGATGAAACTACTTCTATGCTTGATACTACTGTGCCACTTGGTGATTTTCTTGATGAACAACTTGCTAGGGCTAGAGAGAATGAAACTATTGAAACTGATAATATTGATGAAAGTGATGATGAAGACTCTCCCAATAAATATGAATTGCATGTTGTGCCTGAGGGCTATGTTATGGATGAAGAAACTGCTAGAGACTTTCTTGCTTGCAATGATAGGAGTGATCTTAAGAAATTATTAGCTAAGCTCAAACAAAAAACTCTGAATGCTAGAATGAAATATGATCCTGCTTATGCTACTTCACCTATCTTTGTTACTGATAAGGATTATGAATTCTCTATTGATCCTGATATAATTACTTTGGTTGAATCTGATCCTTTCTATGGCTATGAATCTGAAACTGTTGTGGCACATCTTACTAAATTAAATGATATAGCCACCCTGTTCACTAATGATGAGAGAACTCGCTACTTTTATATCCTTAAAATATTTCTGTTCTCATTAGAGGGTGATGCTAAGATATGGTTTAATTCTCTTGATCCTGGTTGTGTGTGTAGTCCCTAGGATATGATTTATTACTTCTCTGCTAAATATTTCCCTGCTCATAAGAAACAAGCTGCTTTAAGGGAAATATATAATTTTGTGCAAATTGAAGAAGAGAGTCTCCCACAAGCTTGGGGGAGGCTTCTCCAATTACTTAATGCTTTGCCTGATCATCCTCTCAAGAAAAATGAAATACTTGATATCTTTTATAATGGACTAACTGATGCTTCCAGAGACCACCTGGATAGTTGTGCTGGTTCTATTTTCAGGGAAAGAACACCGGATGAAGCTGAAATTCTATTGAATAATATGTTGACTAATGAAAATAATTGGATGCTTCCTGAGCCAACTCCTGAGCCTATTCCTGGACCAACTCCGAAGAAAAGGGGTGTTCTATTTCTCAGTCCTGAAGATATGCAAGAGGCAAAGAAATCTATGAAAGAAACGGGTATTAAAGCTGAAGATCTTAAGAATTTACCTCCTATTAAAGAAATACATGCTCTTAATTTACCGCCTGTTGAAGAAATACATGGTTTTAATTCATCGCCTATTGAAGAAACACATGGTCTTGATTACCCGACATAGGTAGTAAAGGTAAATTCTCTCTGTAGATATGATAAAGCTGAAATCCCTCCTACTAAGTTTGCTAGCCAATGTTTGGATGACTTTGATAATTTTATGGTTAAGCAAGAAGACTTAAATTCTTATTTTGGTAGACAATTAAAACAAAATGCTTATATGATTGAACACTTGGGTGATTATATGTCTAGAGTTAAAGGTGAACTTAAACTCATTAGTAAACATGCTTCTATGGTTACCACTCAAGTAGAACAAGTACTTAAGGCTCAGAATGATTTGCTCAATGAATTAAATAATAAGAATAATGATTATGCTGTTAGAGTGGCTACCAAAACTGGTAAAATGACTCAGGAACCTTTGTATCCTGAAGGCCATCCTAAGAGAATTGAGCAGAATTCTCAGAGAAATAATCTAGATGCACCTAGTCCTTCTAAAAAGAAGAAAAAGAAAAATGATAGGACTTTGCATGCTTCTAGTGAACCTATTACTGAACCACCTGAGAATCCAAATGATATTTCTATTTCTGATGCTGAAACACAATATGGTAATGAACATGAACCCAGTGATAATGTTATTGATGATGTTCACGTTGATGCTCAACCTAGCAATGACAATGATGTAGAAATTGAACCTGCTGTTGATCTTGATAAACCACAGTCAAAGAATCAACGTTATCATAAGAGAGACTTTGTTGCCAGGAAACACGGTAAAGAAAGGGAACCATGGGTTCAAAACCTATGCCTTTTCCTCCTAAACCATCCAAGAAAAAGGATGATGAGAATTTTGAGCGCTTTGCTGAAATGATTAGACCTATCATTTTGCGTATGCGATTAACTGATATGCTTAAAATGAATCCTTATGCTAAGTACATGAAAGAAATTCTTACTAATAAAAGAAAGATACCGGAAGCTGAAATTTCCACCATGCTTGCTAATTATACTTTTAAGGGTGGAATACCAAAGAAACTTGGAGATCCAGGAGTACCTACTATACCATGCTCCATTAAAAGAAATTATGTTAGAACTGCTTTATGTGATCTTGGAGCCCATGTTAGTGTTATGCGTCTCTCTTTATATCATAGACTTGATTTGAATAAGTTGACACCTACTGAAATATCTTTGCAAATGGCTGATAAATCATCTGCTATACCTATCGGTATTTGTGAGGATGTGCCTGTTGTGGTTGCAAACGTTACTATTTTAACGAACTTTGTTATTCCTGATATGCACGAGGACGATAGTATGTCTATTATTCTTGGAAGACCCTTTTTGAATACTGCAGGGGCTATTATTGATTGCAACAAAGGCAATATCACTTTTCATGTTAATGGTAATGAGCATACGGTACACTTTCCGAGGAAACAACCTCAAGTCCACAGTATCAATTCTATTGGAAAAATTTCATCGATTATTTTTGGAGGTTTTGAATTTCCACTACAAGGATACCCCCTATAAAGCAACACATATTCTACATCGTTTTGACTATTTGTTGCAAAATTCACAGTAGATACGCATATAAGCGGTGTAGCATATGTGTTGCAGACTTGCATCTCGTCACCCTATCGTGGTGCAACAGATCTTATATGTTGCCATGTATTGGTTGCAAATTGTATCTATTATAAGATGACAAATACACATAATAAAAATAAAAAATAATCCAGACAAAAAAATTAGGGATCCAAAAAATCAATTAGACACGCCGGTACACATTTTTTAGGAAGGTACACATTATGAATGTGGGGCAAAAATAATATTTTTATATGTGGCGCGAAAATATGTGCTAACCGTCCGAGCAAAACCAAATCGCGCGAAATCCACCACTTTTATTCTGCGATCCAGATTGATATTCGCCTTCAAGTCCGGATCGATCTACGTCTACTACGACACAAAGCAATCATCCAATCTCCTCTAGCTGAGCGGGAAGGCTGGAAGGCGGACATATAGGGGGGCTGCGGGAAGGCAGCGACAGACAAGGGGGCGGCGGGAAGGAGACGACCGACAAGGGAGCGACGGCGGACAGCGGAGCGGTGGGTTTGTGGGCAGCGACAAAGGGAGAAGCGGCAAGGCCGCGGTAGGAAAGCTGCAAGTCGTCTGCTGGCATCCCCTGCTCGCTGCCCATCCAGCCTGCCCGATGCGCTGCTCCTCCAGCCGCCCTTCTTCCCCCTCACCGTGTATGATGGTGAGACTGGCCTCCGAGGTATCCTCCCTCCTTCCTGTCTCTCCTCTCATCCAGTCACCTTATTCGTAGCCACCTCAAGACATGGCCATGGGATGTAGGGGGGTTTGGTAGATGATTAAGGGGATGGACCGTCAAATAGGAGAGATGGATCTATTCCCTTGTGTTTGCGATCAAATCAATTGAGAGAGAGGAGCTTCGGGCTTGTTACAATTTCAGAGATGTACTGTACCACCTGAGCTATGTTTAGTTTGGGATTTGTTCCCAACAGTGAATTAACCAACATGGGGATTGAGTGAAACCTCTTTCTGTCACTCTAATCCCTATTGGGGTTTGTCCCCTACCCCTCCTAATCCTTGTCCACTTCATCGTTGTTCTGTTGGTCAAAGATTGAACAGAATTTATAGAGGAATACAGTTTAAATTTTGCACGAAGTAAACATTCATCAATGAATTCAGTTTGTACAGAGAATGCTTGAAATATTCAGGGAATGTAGTGTAAGCATCACACTGAGTAAACATTCATCTTTGAATTCAGTTTTTCAGGGAATATTTGATATAGTTATTATATAGTGTAAGCAAGGTATATCCACAGTTAGATATTATAATTGAAGTTTCAGAAATATTCAAGAGTTAGGGACTGTAAATATTCAAAACATTTCTTTTATGTGAGCACGCTTGCCGCTTTGAATCTCGATGCCACGTGCGCCGTTGATGCGCTGCGTGCAGATACCACTACGTGCATCGATGCACTTCTCTACATCATCACCAACACATAATAGCAACTCTCTGAACTGTATGATCTCCCCCAGCTTCAGTCTTTCCTTGTGTACCTGCAATCACAAATGTCGGTAATATTTTTGTAACATTTATTATCGGTTACAAGTCACTGAAAATGTGGCATGGATTTGCACAAGGAAAAAGGTAAGTAATTCAGTCAATCATGATTAGAAAGTTGGTTGACCTAAGAAAAAGTGTACAAAGTCCTAGTACTCCTCCCTTCTATTTTTAACTGTGAATCCCTTGTTGTCATATCCACTGCGAAACTAATAACATCTAAGTTATTGTTTCAGTATAGAGTCCATGTATATATGGGAGTAAGAGAACACAAGTGAGAATACTCAGAACAGGGACCCTAATTTGTAACATAAATAGGAACATGTATGTTCAGGACTCTTCTAAGGCAATAACAGATTTGTGCCAGGAGAACATCAATAATAAGAACAAGGCAAAGATTATATTCTTATAAAGCAAATGTTTTTTTAGAACGAAGGCTCCAGAGGAGCCCGTCTTTGAATTAACAAAGCCATCAACCGGCCAGGATTACATAGCAAGATTACAACCACACACCAAACAAAGAAAAGGAACAGAAAAATGGCAAAAGGTACAGAGGCGCCGGGGAGCAGCTCACAATGCTTACATACAACAAGCTAGAGAAACAAAGAGCAAATGCTTGGAGATGCCAGCGACCTCTTGCATGCACAGAGCCAAGGAGGAGACGGCAGCCGGCTCGGGAGTGGGGAACGACGACAAAACAAAGCATGCCATTGCCAAAAAAACTCCAGGACTTGGAGAAGACGCAGCCTACCGGATCCATCATCAAAGAAGGCCCCTGCCTCCTCGCCCAGCTCAAGGGCGCCAAACCGTTGAGTGATGGACATGTTCACCCTAGAACCTGGATGGCTGGAATCCAAGGAAGCCACAAGAGCGGAACCAGGCGATCCCCGCTTGCCGCCGTCGACTCACCTAGAGCAACCAAACGCCAAAGACCAGAGCTCTGGCATGAAAGAGGGTGAGCAGCCGGGATGAACACGCCCTCCGCCCACACCGCAACAAAGCCCACATCCCATCCTTGTTCCCAAAACAGCGCCTTCAAGAAGGTTACGGCACCAGAGGCGTCGCCGCTGTCCAACAGAGTTGAGGTGTTAACCCGGGAGACAAGGGGGACGGGGGTGGGGAACAGGACCTGACCGACACCTCCAGGAAGGTGAGCGGCGCTCGTGGGCATCGCCGCCGTCGCAGCCGGCAAGGCTGGCAGGGTTTCCCCCGGTCCTGCATCCCGGCACCCGCTCCCACCTGATGAAAACCGGAGCTCCTAGACGGAGTAGGCCAGATCTGGGGGATGAGATCGCTGGAGAGGTGGTAGAGATGGCCAGATCTGATGTCGCCGAGGCCGACGCTGCCACGCCCTGGCCCGCATCCTCCGGTGGATTCGCCGCCCGCACGGCCGAGATCCGCTGGCCTGCGCCCGCGCCACTAGATGCCGAAAGCTGGGGCGCCTCACCAGCCGGGGCCGCCGCCTCGGACCCCCCCGCCCTCCCGCGAGCGAGGCGGGGCAGCGAGGGCCCCGCCGCCACCTTCATCAGCAGTGTGCGGGCTAGCCGGCGGCTGCTTCAGGCGGCGGCGAGGGGGATCTAGGAAGGGAGGGAGACGGCGCAGCTAGGGTTTCGCCCCTCCGGCGGCCCGAGCGGGGCGACGCGAGGGAGGGGCGGATACATCTGTGCTCTAGAGTCTAGACCATAGTCTAAAGCAAATGTACAAGAGTGTTTAAAAATATAACAGATGTCTGCTAAACTAAATGACGACTTTGAGAATCTATATCGAGTAGTACTCTGAATCCAGTGTTGATTTTTTATCCAAATCTGAATAACAGGTACAAGATGAGAGATGATTACATGAACCTCTATATTTCTATATGTTAAGAGTAATACTTGGACCTATATAAAATCAGTGGGAGTACATACACTTATATCATTTGTTGACAAGACTATTATATTTATTTCACAGTATTTTCTGAAACTCAAGTGGACAATAGTTTGAAAATGCACAAAGATATCACTCTAAAGATGCACCTTGATCAAACTTACTGTTGACTTCCATTTCTTTCCCTTAACATGTGAATGCCTCTCTGTTTAGCCTCTCGGTTTCCTGGAAGATCAATGCTTTTGTTTTATTTGGCTTGAGTGTTTGTTGTGTTCGTCTCAGCTTAGTTCCTTGCCGGTTTCAGTCAACCAAGAAAGAAAAGAAATCCTTGATTTTTTGTGTATACTTGTATGGCATATGTTTAGAATATTTTTGCTTGTAGTGAATTGTTAGGTCAAAGAATTTAGATTGTACAACATGGTTCTAGGTGTTTGGGACTAGCTGAACTTTAGCAGCTGTAGCTGGTGTTGTATCATGATGAAAATTCAATGGATCAACAATTGAATTGGACTATTTGAACTTGCTAGCTGTTGTCGTACAAGAGGTGAAAGCTAGTTATACTATTTACTGTTTGTGATGCACTATGTCTTCACAGATATTGCCTAGTTGTACTATGTGTTCGCAAATTTACAGTCATTCTGTGTTGTTGGATGTCAAGTTTACCATTGTTAGGAAATGGTGTACAATCTGCTGTATAGATTTCGCACATGAAACTTACTACTATATTGCTTCTGCATGCAGGTTTGATGGATAATGAAAAGGTCACTGATCTGAAAATGTGGAGCCTAGTTGAAGTGACGAATTCATTAGTGTTATTTGCTATTTTTTTTTCTTTTATGTCCATGTAGTATTTCAGACAAGAAGATTTGTAAGTGTGACTGTCCTAATCTTCCTCTCTGCTGCTCCTCTCCACGCTCTCCTAATGCAGATCGCTGCTGCTGGTCTTCTTCACGTCCTCCATCTGCAACAATTTCGAACTGAAGATAATTGTCTGACAATATATTTTTTAGAAATTTAAAAACTACTACGTTTTGGGAACTCGTCATAAAATTTGAGAATTTTTTTATAATACAAGTCATTGCTCTATATACTATTTATATAAAAAGTATGAGCAGGTACATTTCAAAGTTTATTTAAATACTCCGGCCCATTCAAAATGAATTAGAATGAACTGGACGAATTTTACCAAACACGATGGAATTCACTAAAGTTCATACATAATTTACATAAAATGGACGACATTTTGTTTGTCTAACTAATTTTTTAAAATAATACTAGGCTAACTTATAGCGGAGGTGTCCTGGCGGCGGCGACGGCGGAGGTGTCGCTTAGCGCCACTCATCGCTGATCCTGGCGAGCTCCCCGTTGATACGAGGAGTCGGGGCCGCCGCGGCCATCAAGATAGCGGAGGAGGTGGGCGCGCGCCTTCGCGATTGTCGGCGACACCTCTTCCCTTGAAGGAATTGCTGCGTTGCACCATTGCAGCCGTGCCTCTTTGCTCCTGCTTGGCCGCCCTCTCTTCAATCGACAGGATGGCCCGCGACGAGGAGTCCGCGCCTCGGCCACTGAGGTAGTGGATGAGATGGTCGTGAGCCTTCGTGATTGTTGCCAGTACCTCCTACTTGACGAACATGCAGTGTTGCGCCACTCATGCCGTGCCGCCTACATCACTGCCCCCTCCTCTGCTGACACGATGGCCCTCGACAAGGAGTCGACGCCGCTGTGATCACCGAGGTAGTAGAGTAGGTGGTCATGCGCCTTTGCGATTGTAAGTGGCACCTCCTCCTTGACGGCTTCCCGCATTGTGCCACTCCTACCGCGCCGGCCGCCTTGCCTCCCTCTCCTTAGCCGACACAATGGACTGCGACAAGAGTCAGCCCCGCCGTGGCCCCCGAGGTAGTGGAGGATATGGCCGCGCACCTTCGCTATCGCTAGGGACACCTCCTCCTTGACGGACTTGTCGTGTTGCGCCACTCTTACTGCGTCGTCTGCCTCGCTGCCCTCTCCTCACCTGACACAATGGTCCGCCATGATGAGTTGGCAACGCTGCAACCGCTAAGGTAGTGGAGGAGATGGGCGTTCGCCTTCACGTTCGTCGGCAGCACCTCCTCCTTGATGGAATTGCTGCATCATGTTACTGATGTCGCCTGCCTCGCCGCCCTCATCTCAGCAGGCACGACAGTTCTATGTCGGTAAGGGCGACTCCTCCTCACGCGGCGCTCGATCTGGACGGCCAGGTTGCATGTGGGGGACAACTAGTGATCTTGGATATGATGGACGACAACTAGTAATTTTGGATGATAATTATACATGTAGGTCGGAACATGCAAGCTAGGAAATTTCTTGTTTTTGGATTAACTTTTTCTATTGTTTGAGTAATAGTATTCATTTTTACTTCACCCATATTGCACTTAATTTGTACAAACATAGAAGAAGCATCGTTCTACTTGACACAAATATATGTTGGTTTCAAATTGTTAGACACCCTCGTACTTTTGTTGGTTTCGCTCCAATTTTGACCTTTCCATCCATTCTCTCCCGCCAATAGTGACTAATCTGAAGAAAAAAAATCAAATACACGCGCTTCATTACCAAGGCCCCACCTGTCATTGGAATCCAAGACGGATACTAACATCAGTCAAATAGATCACGATGAGGTAACTGCGCAAATAAAATCGGAAACCTCCCCCATATCAACACTGCTCCCTTCCTCGTCTCCTGCTGGATTCATCGCATTTCCGGCTGCCGGTGGCGGAGGCATCACCATGAGGAGCTGATCAAGGTTAGTTCCGGACCCACTCTCCCACAATCCATCCTCTCTTGCTCCCTGCTCTACCGATCTATTCTCCTAATCAATTCAGATCTCTCGCAAGACTAATCTGGCTGGCACATTCCCCAGCTCCGGCTGATACGTGGTGGCAAACAATCCTGCGAGTTCATGTAGTTAGTGCGCTGCTCCTTATCCCATCTCATTGCTGCAATTCCTGCCCTCCGTATTGGTTCCAATCTGTTTTTTTCACCCGCCAATCGATATACAGAGAGATTTGTTTTTTCGATTTTCTTTGTGCAGTTACCTCAATTCAATTTATTTTTGAGAACAAATGGAAAACGGGTGTAGGCTTGCTCTAGGATGGTGGAAGACATTTGACACCTGGACATTAGCAGGGAGGAATAGGATCAAAAGTTTAAATAATGTATGCAAAATACAATATAGGTTGTTTTGGAAACTGCAGTATATAGCACACGGAGATTTGAAACATTACTATTCAATCCGTGAGAGAGACCAAACATAAGAATTTGGATAGGATCCATGGGAAGGGGTAATCTTAGACACCGGACATAAGTACAATTTGAAGCATCTTTCCTATATATTTTACATCATATCATCTCTGCTTATGTTCTGAATATATCTTTCTGATGTTAGGGCTGCTGACAACCAGGTATGAGGGACATTCCACTCCTGTTGAACCGGTGAGTTGATTACAGATTTTAGGATGCCAGTAATTCTGTAGTTTGCAGCGACCTCCAGATATTTTGTGCTCTGGAGTCCAGACTTGAAAGTTACACCCAGGACTAACACAAGTAATAGTATGTTACTGCTAGTAATTTTGCCTTGAGCCCCGCTGTTTCATACAAGCATTCTGTAAATTCTATTTCAGTGATGGGGATGGTTATCTCCTGTTTAATTGTTGGCATTTTGTTTCTAGTTTGGTGAGGTGCTTGCTACCACAGAGCAGGATGAAGCAACTATAATAGTTAAGATTGATTATTCATTTATGGAGAAGAGGAGGTAAGCAGAATAAATCTATTGCTTTTCCATGTCGCTGTTCTCAGCTTGGTAGAATAGACCGATATTTTGTTGACGCAATTTCTTCCTCTGCGACATCAACGACGTGGAGATCTTTAACAGTTGGTAGATGTCCAGGGATCGGGTTCCATGTGGACTGTCCGGATTGCTCAGGTAGAGGCATGATCCGGGTGCGAAGCAAGAATCGCTGATTGCGAAGGCAAGCTCATGCTTCGGTTCATGAGATGTTGTATGTGCCACACCTTTGCCTGTAGTTTGCATTCCAGCCACATAATGTGTGAAAAGGGGGCAAAACCAATAATGAGAAATGTAACTTGTACAACTGCCTGAGTTGTGAAAAAATCGAACCCCAGGAATAAAATTCATTTTTACTCAAACTTCTGTATTGGATGTTGCTGGTCTTTTTTTGGCAGGCAGAGGTTGTTGGTCTACCTATTCGATTACCTCTATTATGGTTAACATGGCAGGCAGAGATAGGTGTCCTGGATTTTGTCAAAAAAAAAGAGAGAGAGGTGTCCTGGATCAAATGGACCCCATTTTTCGGCTTTTTTGGGCCTTGCGTCAGTGGATGCTATAAATGAATCATCTGATGCCTAAAATAACTACTAATGCTGAAGAAGGATTCACAGATTGTGATGATCCTGGTGCCGATGAAAATGAAGATGGTAAGTTTGTTGCTCATTCCTTACTGATTTCAATATATGTTTATTCATCATCGTATAACATATATAATTCATGTTTCTATGTATTCAACTGAAAATGCAGTAACAAAAGATTGTAAGAAGAGGAAGTTGAAATATATTTGGTACCTTCCAAAAGGGAAAAGGATAATGGTTTGCTGCAATGACCTTCCAAATAAATTCTGCTGCACACAAGGTATATTTCCATTACCTTATACAAAATGTTCGAAATATATTGCTCTGATGTTTATGTACGTACTGATTGTCTTGCTATCAAAATGCTGTTCGGGACTCCTAAACTTTGCTTGAGAATGCGAGTGCATGTCAGGGAGAAAAACTTCTACTGCAAACAAGCTGGTATATTTTCATAATCATATACTGTACAAATTTGTGTTCAAGCTGTAGTGTCGACTTGTTGATTTCTTTATATTTCCTTTTTGCTGTCAAGAGGGTTGTCCAGACAAAAAAAACAACAACAAAAGGTGCTGATACAGCCTATAAGACTGCTCAAGGTGGTTCGCTGAGTTCGTTGGGTGCTAGTGAAGTAAATGTAAGAGTGCTCAAAATCATGTCATATGTTCCCCTGTTTTGTCTTTGTTTTGTCATGGGTGGTGAGGATGATTCTGCTAGTGGTAACTTTGGTTTTGAAAAACCATAACAGTGACGTAGCTCTTGCTACAATTGTAAGTTGTGATCCTAAATTTAAACTTGATGGTGCTGAAATTAGAAATGAATTATGGGCATTTCATGTCGATATGTCACTTTTGAAAACTGAAAATTTGGTACGGAGTCGCAAAACCTGCAATACTCTCGGTAATGCAGAAAAATAAAGATTGCATGGCCTTCAACCTTTGTACGTGACTAGTACCTTAACTGTATTACTACTTGCATCATGTCAATGCATTGTGTGTTAACAATTCATTCTGTTTTCTTGTTTGTAGATTCAAAAGACTAATGGATGAGTATATGGGTGCATGGCAAGTATATTGCAATGATGATGTTCATGTTCCAGTTCATGATGAAGATGATGATCGATGCTTTCAGTTTTAGTTAAGTAGTAGGGATGACGTTCCTCTTGGTTGTTGTTCGTCGGTTCAATTTTAGTTAAGTTCTAGGGATGTTGATGGATGCTTTCCGTTTAAATTTTGTTGTGAAGAAAATAGTTATATTATGCATCACATCTGGATGATGTTCCTCCTGTAATATACACTATTGTAATCTAGCAGTTTCATCTAATATATGATTTTTTCCTCTCTTGAGTATATTCTCCTTTTTCATAATTATTATTACCATTATAGTGGAGCATTAATTTAATTCTTGGCAATTATATAGATAAAAAAAATATTATTCACATTATATATGTACTAGCACATGAAGCGTTGGAAATTCTCTACAGCCAAGCAATGGGATTTCGATTCCTATACATTAAGGACCAACATATATAAGTGTTGTAGAAGTTTGTTTTATCTGTTGTAGTCTTGCAACGCTCCCTTTTACCAACGGAAATATAAGCGTTGCATTATGTGTTAGCAACACTGGATAAGGCTATGCATCCCAAACCGTTGGTAAAGACAGTAGTAACGCATATATGGACTTTTAGATACGGAAAAAGGCGTTGCTATATGGGGGGTCATGTTGTAGTGTTCCTCTTCCTACTGTCAAAAAAAGATATGATATTCTTATTATTGGGGATGTGCATATCCCCGTTGAGGTAACATAGTGTTATTCGAAATTTCTCCGGTTTCATGCGATTCGGAATGAGTTTGTTAACAAGACTTGATCAACCTTGTTAGTGGATTGCTTTTGATGAGCATGAGATGGATGAAGTTAGAAAGCACAACCTTCTGTACCGTTATTTTACTTTCTATTATTTAGTTGAAATAAAGTAAAAATAGTATTTTCTGTCTGTTTTCTAAATTATTCGTGCAATATAAAAATACCCCGAAAATAAAACTTCTCCAAATGCCCTGCCAATTTAATATGATTTTTCTGTAATATTTGAGAATATTTGGCACTGAGAACACATCAGGGGGAGCAAGCACCTAGGCACGAGGGTCCAGGGCGCGCCCCCTGCCTCGTGGGCCCACGGTGGCTCCCCTCCACTTATTCCTGCACCCACACACTTCTTCTTCCTCCCAAGAAAATCACCATCCATCTCAAGCACGAGTTCTAGCTCATTTTGCTGCGATTTTCGATCTCCTTGCTCAAAGCACCTCTCACAAAACTGCTTTTGGGGATTGTTCCTTGGTATGTGACACCTCCATTGGTCCAATTAGTTTTTGTTCTAGTGCTTTATTCATTGCAAATTTGTGCTGCCTAGGTGACCTTGTTCTTGAGCTTGCATGTCAAATTTATATGGTTCCAAGTAGTTCTAATGCATGATATAGGCTCTAGGCACTTGTAGGAGTAGTTGCTATCAATTTTGTTGAGCTTGATGCACTTTTATTTGAAGTTACTAAAAATTTCAGAAATTTTTCAGAGGAAGAAATATGTTTAGGAAAATGTACCAAAGTGGTCCTTCAAGGAAGTAAGGACCCAGGCTTGCAATGCGTGATGCTGATGATGAACCACCAAGGGACGCTCCAGTGCGGCCTTGTGAATGGCCTTCAGAGGACTTCACGGATCAAGCAGGAATTAAGGAAGAATTTAACACATATTTGCGTAACGCTGATCTTGTGAGCTTCGAGGCAGAAAAGTGCCGTCAGTACCACTATCTCAGTAGTTCCTTTGTGAGGAGGTTTGAATTTTCATCTACACGCAATTCTCAAACTGTCATGTTTGATCTTTATGAAAATTCTTATACTATGGACTTAGAGGATTTTACCGCTGCTTGCAAACTTCCACAATGGGGTAGTACTAGTGAACCTCGCAAATCTGAATTTAGAGATTTTCTTGCTAGTATAACTGTGGGGGAATCTAGAGACATATCACAAGCTACCATAGGGAGCATTCATTTTCCTGCTTTACATTATTTTTCTCTCTTCATAGGTAGGTGCATAAATTGTAAGGATGAAGCATGTCACAAGTGTGTCCCTGACCTCAGTATTCTCAAGAGTGCTATTTTAGGAGATAAACATTATAATTTGGGAGCCATTGTTGCACGTAGGTTGCATCATAATAGATTTAATGGAGATTTCTTTGGTGGAATTTATGCAACCCGTATAGCTAATTTCCTTGGTATAACTATACGTGAGGATGATATTGAGTTGCCTCCTGCTTATTTAGATTATGAGGCTATGGTGCGTCATCATTTTGTTGAGAGGAACGATCAGTTCCTCCAGTACCGACTAATCTTTGACAGATGACGCACCTATCACGTCGCTCTCCCTGCTTCCACTTTCTTTGAATTTCAGGCAAAGGGGAGATATTACATAACCAGAGAGGAGGCGGAGGAGTATAAGAGGGGGGCTGAGATAGCTTGCCTCCAAGCTGGAGCCCACGATGCAATGACTGCTGCATCTCAGTACGACCCCAACTACAACTTTGGATATCCGCCAGGCCATCCGTGGCAATAGACCAACTTAGGCCAAAAGCCTAAGCTTGGGGGAGTACGTATTTCTCACCGACATTACATTTATGTTCACACACTCATTGCTAGATGTCGGTGCTCATACTCTTTCATTATAATATCCATGCTAGTTTATTTTCTTTTTCTTGCTTTCTTCTTGTGTGTTTGATAAACCTTAAGAAAAACTAAAAAATTAGTTGTAGCTTTAGCTAGTTTACTTTTCTTGTTGTAGTAGTAATAATTAAAAAGAAAACCCAAAAAGATTTCATGTTCCTCTTTTGCTTGTTGGGAGCTTTCCCGTGTAAATAGTTTTATTTCTTTTCTTTTCTTTGGGGGTCAATAGGAGAAGACCTTAATGAAATTGTTGAAGTAGCTCTTATATGCATTATTGTTGATTTAACAAAGAGCCCATATTGCCTTGTCTTCTCTTGTTTATTGAATGCTCACAGATTCTAGCTTAGTCCAATGCACGTGCACTATTATTATTATTCACATCATTCAGTCGTGCAAGTGAAAGGCAATAATGACGATATATGATGGACTGATTGAGATAGGAGAAGCTAGTATGAACTCGACCTCTCTTGTTTCTGTAAATATGATTAGTTCATCGTTCCTGATTCAACCTATTATGAATAAACATGTTTGAAATGACAATTAGAGATTATAGTTACTTATGCCATACTTAATTAGCTAGGAGTTTATAATGGTTTACCTTGCGTGCCAACATGCTATTAAAATGGTTGTGATGTGGTATGATGGGGTGGTATCCTCCTTTGAATGATTCAAGTGACTTGACTTGGCACAATATCAATAGCCTTCATGATATTTATGTTCATGGTGGATTATATCCTACTCATTCTTGCACTCAATGTTTATTAATTTTAATGCATGTTCATGACTGTTGTCGCTCTCTAGTTGGTCGCTTCCCAGTCTTTTGCTAGCCTTCACTTGTACTAAGCGGGAATACTGCTTGTGCATCCAATCCCTTTAACCCCAAAGTTATTCCATATGAGTCCACCATACCTTCCTATATGCGGTATCTACCTGCCGTTCCAAGTAAATTTGTATGTGCCAAACTCTAAACCTTCAAATGAAATTATGTTTTGTATGCTCGAGTAGCTCATGTATCAACTAGGGTTGTCCATATCTTCCATGTTAGGCGGGTTATTCTCAAGAGGAGTTGACTCCGCTCCTCACTCGCGAGAAAATGGCTGGTCATCGGGATACCCAGTCCCATGCTTTATGCAAATCAAATCAAAATAATTGCAAACAAAACTCCCCCGGGGCTATTGCTAGTTGGAGGCACTCGTTGTTTCGAGCCAGCCATGGAATTATGATTGTTGGTGGAGGAGGAGTATAAACTTTACCATTCCGTTTGGGAACCGCCTATAATGTGTGTAGCATGGAAGATATCACAATCTCTTGGTTGTTATGTTGACAATGAAAGTATGCCGCTCAAAACATTATTTATCTCTATTTCAAAATCGAGCTCTGGCACCTCTACAATTCCCTGCTTCCCTCTGTGAAGGTCCTATCTATTTACTTTTATGTTGAGTCATCACCCTCTTATTAAAAAGCACCAGCTGGAGAGCACCGCTGTCATTTGCATTCATTACTGTTAATTTATATTGGGTATGACTATGACTGGATCTCTTTTACCATGAATTACAATGTCTAGTCAGTCCTTGATCTTTAAAGGTGCTCTGCATTTATGATTTGCAGTCTCAGAAAGGGCTAGCGAGATACCATCTTGTTATATCATATTATGATTATTTTGAGAAAGTGTTGTCATCCGAGATTTATTATTATTGCTCACTAGTTGATTATGCCATTGATATGAGTAAACATGAGACCTAAATGTTATTGTGAATATGGTTAGTTCATAATCTTTCCTGAAAACTTGAATGCTGGCTTTACATATTTGCAACAACAAGAGAAAGCAGAGTTTGTAAAAGTTTTTCTTTATCACTTTCAGTTTATCAACTGAATTGCTTGAGGACAAGCAAAGGTTTAAGCTTGGGGGAGTTGATACGTCTCCATCGTATCTACTTTTACAAACACTTTTGCCCTTGATTTGGACTCTAACTTGCATAATTTGAATGGAATTAACCCAGACTGACGCTGTTTTCAGTAGAATTGCCGTCTTGTTATTTATGTGCAGCAACAAAAGTTCTCGGAATGACCTGAAACTTCACGGAGATTATTTTTGGAAAATATAAAAAATATTGGCGAAAGAATCAAGGTCAGGGGGACCACACCCTGGGCACGAGGATAGGGGGCGCGCCCTACCCCCTGGGCGCGCCCCTGCCTCGTGGACCCCCTGGAGCTCCACCGACCTCAACTCCAACTCCATATATTCGTGTTCGGGGTGAAAAAATCAGAGAGAAGGATTCATCGCGTTTTACGATACAGAGCTGCCGCCAAGCCCTAAAACCTCTCGGGGGGCTGATCTGGAGTCCGTTCGGGGCTCCGGAGAGGGGAATCCGTCGCCATCGTCATCATCAACCATCCTCCATCACCAATTTCATGATGCTCATCGGCGTGCGTGAGTAATTCCATCGTAGGCTTGCTGGACGGTAATGGGTTGGTTAAGACTTATCATGTAATCGAGTTAGATTTGTTAGGGTTTGATCCCTAGTATCCACTATGTTCTGAGATTGATGTTGCTATGACTTTGCTATGCTTAATGCTTGTCACTAGGGCCCGAGTGCCATGATTTCAGATCTGAACCTATTATGTTTTCATGAATATATGTGAGTTCTTGATCCTATCTTGCAAGTCTATAGTCACCTACTATGTGTTATGATCCGGCAACCCCGAAGTGACAATAATCGGGACCACTCCCGGTGATGACCATAGTTCGAGGAGTTCATGTATTCATTATGTGTTAATGCCTTGGTCCGGTACTCTATTAAAAGGAGGCCTTAATATCCCTTAGTTTCCATTAGGACCCCGCTGCCACGGGAGGGTAGGACAAAAGATGTCATGCAAGTTCTTTTCCATAAGCACGTATGACTATATTCGGAATACATGCCTACATTACATTGATGAATTGGAGCTAGTTTTGTGTCACCCTATGTTATGATTGTTACATGATGAACCGCATCCGGCATAATTCTCCATCACTGATCCAATGCCTACGAACTTTTCATATATTGTTCTTCGCTTATTTACTTTTCCGTTGCTACTGTTACAATCACTACAAAACCCAAAAATATTACTTTGCTATCGTTACCGTTACTTCCATATTACTTTGCTACTGAACACTTTGCTGCAGATACTAAGTTATCCAGGTGTGGTTGAATTGACAACTCAACTGCTAATACTTGAGAATATTCTTTGGCTCCCCTTGTGTCGCATCAATAAATTTGGGTTGAATACTCTACCCTCGAAAACTATTGCGATCCCCTATACTTGTGGGTTATCACCCCTTTCAATAGCGGATATCACGCCCTCTTGGGGCGAGATGCATTTACACGCTTCCAAGCTATACCTCATTACAGGTACATGAAGCTTAAGATGTCTGGGCCCAACGGCACAATCACTCTCGCTAGTGATCTGGACATAGCACTCCGCGCCAAAAATAAAACTGCATCCCTCGCCCTTGAGGCATTATCTGAAGCCCTCACGGCCGAAGAGTTAACCGCACTATGCTCCACGGTAGACAGGGACGATGTGATCCTAGACAAATGACCCAAATCCACCTCCATCAAGCCGGCAGAAGAAATAGTCAAATTCTAGGTCCATCCAATGGACCCCAAAAAGATAGCATCTGTCGGGGCACAACTCGATCCAACAGTTGATGCCGCGCTACGAGAGTTCCTGCGTGAAAACTGGGACATATTCGCCTAGCACCCCTCTGACATGCCAAGAATCCCAGGCAGGCTAGCCGAACACATCCTTAATATCTTAAAGGGATATAAACCGGTCAAACAAACACTGTGGCGTTTTTCCGAACCCAAATAACAAGCTATGGGAGAAGAGCTAGCCAAGTTACTCGAAGTCGGGTTCATCAGAGAAATCAAACACCCGGACTGGCTAGCAAACCTGGTGATGGTACCAAAAAAGGATAAATCTTGGCGCCTATGCGTCGATTTCAAAGACATCAACAAGGCTTGCCCTAAGGATCCCTTCCCCCTCCCTCGCATCGATCAGATCATTGACGCAACCGTAGGACATGATTCACTATGTTTCCTCGACGCGTACTCCAGATACCATCAGATCAAGATGAAGGAGTCCGATCAAGCCGCAACGACATTCATTACCCCATATGGGCCTTTCTGCTTCAACACTATGCCTTTCGGGCTCAAAAATGCTGGCGCCACCTACCAACGCATGATCCAAACATGCCTGGAGAAACAGATTGGCAAGACATTTGAAGCATATGTGGACGACGTCGTCATCAAAACTATACACGTCGAAACACTCATAGACGATTTACGTCTCAGATTCAACAACCTCTGTGCATATGACATTACGCTCAATCCGGAAAAGTGTGTTTTCGGCGTCCCTGCTGGAAAACTGCTGGGCTTCATCGTTTCCAATAGAGGAATTGAAGCAAATCCAGCCAAAATCCGAGCTTTGTCACAATTGACTACGCCAACAGACCTTAAACAGGTCCAAAAACTCACTGGTTGCGTGGCAACTTTAAGCCGCTTTATCTCCAGATTGGGAGGAAAGGCATTGCCACTCTATCGCCTTCTACGATGCACCGATCACTTCGAGTGGACGGATGCGGCAATGGCCGGACTGGAAGAAATAAAAACCCTTCTGGCGAGCAACCCAATCCGGGCCGCGCCGAACGTCGGCGAACCCATGTTATTATGCATATCGGCAATACACCAGGTGATGAGGGTCGTGCTCGTCGTTGAATGAGAACAATACGGACACAAATTCCCGCTTCAGAAGCCAGTATACTACGTATCCACTGTCCTCACACCATGCAAATCCTGGTACCCCCATTATCAAAAGATAGCATACGCGGTCTTCATGGCATCCCGGAAGCTACGACACTGCTTCCAGGAGTGTTTGATCATGGTGGCTTCCGAAGTACCACTCAATGACATAATAAACAACCGCAATGCTACGGACCGGATTGCCAAATGGGCCATTGAGCTCCTTCCATTCGACATAACATACAAACCGCGTCGAGCCATTAAATCCCAAGTACTGGCTGACTTCATCGCCGAATGGACAGAGGCCGAACTCCCTAAATAGTATGGCACATATTCAACTGGGTTATGTATTTCGATGGCTCCAAAATGCTGGCAGGATTAGGAGTGGGCGTCGTTTTAACGTCCCCCACTGGAGATGTAGTCTAGTACGTACTCCAAATATTATATACAGACTCCAACAACGAAGCCGAATATGAGGCCTTATTGCATGGTCTTAGGATGGCCGTCTCCATGGGCATACAACACCTAGAAGTGCGCGGGGACTCAAACCTCGCAATATCTCAAATAAATGGAGATTTTTACGCCAAGGATCCGAAGATGGCGGCTTATCACAATGCAATCCTGAAAATGTCAGCTCGGTTCGAGGGGCTCGAGTTTCATCACATGGCTCGCGAAAGTAATCAGGCGGCGGACGTCCTTGCTCGCATTGGCGCCAAGCATGACCCCATCCACCTAACATCTTTCTGTAAAGGCTTTTCAAGCCATCCGTGGTGTGGCAACGGGAGAACGGCAACACCAGTCCGGATCCGAACACAACCCCAGATTCCGAACACATCGATATCATCAGGGGCTCAGCCACCGAAATAACACCATCGACCCATCTCATTATGGCAGTAATTGCCCCATGGACTGAACCTTTCTTGGCCTACCTCAATAGGAAGGAACTCCCGGAGGATCAGAACGAGGCCCGTCGCATTGTTTGGCGTTCAAAGGCTGTCGTGGAATTGTCACGGCAGATGTCCAAGTGTGAGGACTTAGTCGTGAGGCCAAGGCATCTATGCAGTAGCTTGAGAGGGGTTGAGCGAAATCGAGAGACGCAACACAAGACAAGGATTTAGACAGCTTTGGGCCCCGGGAAACATCATCCGATAACAACCCTACATGTTGTTTGTGGCTAGGTCTCATTATCATCATGAGGGAGTCGCCGTAAACTGGCTCTCCCAGTTATGTCTAGGCCTAAGATTCTTTTTTCTCCCTCTTGGGGTGCCCTGCCCCTCCTTATATATGTTGAAGGGGCGGGTTACATGTAGAGTCCGACTCGGATTAAGACTTAAACTATTCTGACTTCTCTTCATGGGTTTCTTAACGTCTTGGGCTTCATAACGTCTCGGGCTTCATAACTCCAGGCGACTCTATCTGCCGAGTTATGACTGTCAACCAGTTATCATTGTCTGTTGGGTTATGACTGTCAACCAGTTATCACTGTCTGCCGGTTTATGATTGTCCGTCGGGTTATGACTGTCAACCAGTTATCACTGTCTACCGGTTTATGATGGTCTGCCGGTTTATGATGGTCTATCAGTTTATGATTTTCTTAACACCTGCCGAGTTATCATCTAACTTAACACTTTCCGGTTTACCACCTGCCGGTTTATCGTCTGTCTTAGCCATCTGTCTTAACTGTCTGTCGGTTTACCATCCGCCGGTTTACCAAGTCCCAGTCGGGTTATGACTCTAGCCGAGTCATACCGCAGGGTATATCCCCGACATTAGCCCCCAGTTTAATTTGGATTTATCCATGTTATACTGATCCTGATCATCCTTAAGTCCTTGTCATTTCCTTCTTCTAGAAAATCCGGGTCAATAGGCCAGCTTCATAATCAATTTGCTGACATTAGTTTGTCACTGAGAAATATTGTGAAGAATAACTCCTTTGACTCAGCGCCCAATGCTTAACAAAAATATTGGTCTTTGAAATACTCATCTGATCTTCAACCGGTTTAAGAATGTCGAAATTGCGGGTTTATCATTGCAAAAATTGTCGGTTTATAAATATTGATGGCACCGGGTCATAATTGTAGTTAACATCAAGCTTGAAAATATACCTCCTTTGTATGCATATCACTTGTAGCCCCCAAGTCTTAACAAGGTAGCATAGTAAGTGCTTAAGACTTGCTTCAATATAAATGTTACAATCTTGAAGAAATCCAGTTTGTTCATCAGTGGTCATAAACGGAGTATTCCATATATGTAGCCCCCAAGTGCCGGGTTGTCATGCTTGCAGCAACCTGGGACATGTAATTTCCCGATGCTCATAAAAACTTCAACCAGTGTAGCCCCCAAGGGTCGGGTCATTATGCAAATAATGAGCAGGGACTTTGAAAATATGATCATGTAGACTTTAACAACAACGTGTAGCCCCCAAGGGCCGGTTTGGTAAGATAATACTGAGCTGGGACTTTATGTATACTTCATTGAAAATAACATCATATGATGTAACTCTCATCACGGGGCTTGAACCCACATCCACAAGGTTAAGAGCATTGTGCTTTACCAACTGAGCAATGAATCTCTCAATATAATGGATTAAAACTTGTGCACCTTGAATTTTGACAGGAGCAATTGGTAGCCCCCAAGGGCCGGCTCATTATGATGTGATGAGCCGGGTCTTCGATGAGGTGAGCAAAAATGACTTTGCATTAGCCCCCAAGTGTCATGGTGCATGCTTGCAGCGACATGAGACTTGCATATTTGATATAATCTCAACTTAAATAATGTAGCCCCCCAAGTGTCGGGTCGTAAGCCTGCAGTGACTCGGGACTATTCCTTCCATTATAGAATGAATCATATCCATTGATAAAATAATAGTCATTGCGCTAAAGCGACTTTCAAAACCTTAATCATAATATTGGCTATTGATAACCATAATAAAAATCCAGCCGTGTTGGCTATTTGAAGATTCAAATAATATAATCCAACGATTTATGAGCGCATGATTCCAATGGCGCAATCCAAATATATACTAGTGACTGATAATCGAAAGCCAGGCCGGGTTAATAAACACTAGATTATAACCGATCATGTACTGACAACTTGTAGTTGAAAGCCAAGCTGGGACAATAAACGCCGGTTTATCATAAAGTGTTGTAAACATCATCAAAAGAGAAAATTTGACAAATAAAAGCATATGAAAACTTGTAGTCGAGGCTTTTCATGGGCTGCCAGGCCCAAAATCGAGGCTTTTCATGGGGTGCCAGGCCATTGAGTTAAACCATTTTACAAAGCCTTTTAAGATGGACCTCAATCTTTAACAAATCGCCGTTTTAACTTTAACAAGTTCAGGGTCTATGAGATTGACTTGTCAAAAGTTCGGCGGGTCATACCAGGTTTACCTGGACGGAGTGTCTTACTTAAAAAAGCAGGATAACCCGGGGTTTTAGGTGAATACACCTGGCTTCCAAGCCGTGGCTTGATAGCCTATTACAAGTGTAGATTCTTTGTTCATTGCGAAGCAAAGAATCCCCAAGCAATATTTTGAGTTGTGCTAAGTGGGTGCCTATGTTTGAGTTGTGCTTTTGCAAAACTCTCTTTGGCCCCCAAGTGATTTCCCTGGTGGCCTTACGCTGATCAAGAGGTGTAGTTATGGTTCGAATACTACCAAGCCCCCAAGTGATTTCCCTGGTGGCCTTACGCCGATCAAGAGGTGTAGCTATGGTTCGAATACGACCAAGCCCCCAAGTGATATTGTGTGCTGTGCTCAAGGGATACCCATGTTTGAGTTGTGATGTGCAACAGACTCTCTTTGGCCCCTTATGATAATATTGGCTTGATAGTCGGGTTACCGAAGTAACTAGAGCTGTGCTCTTATTATAATATTGGCTTGATAGCTGGAATCAAGAGGGTAGTAACGCTATGTTCTCTTTGGTGAATACACCTATGTTTGAACACGAAGCCCCAAAGTGATCATATGAAAATGAGCCCATAATGCAGGATACCCATGTTTGAACCGCGCGTTAGGGCAACAGGTCCTCTTCGGCAACCTTTAACTTTTTGCAAGAGATAAATTCTTCTTGAACCGATATTTTGAACCGGATAATGAGAGCTTCAGAGCTTTGTGGGCGATAGCTTTTGCTTGAGCCCGATTTTAAACCAAATCCTTCTTTTAGCCGAAAATTGATAGCCTTTAAATTTTTCACCAATATGGCGATTTAGGGTCCTGCATTAGATAACTTTGCAAGCTAGAGTAATTGCTCTTTTAAAGAAAGCAACATGTAATATAAAATATACTGGATGGATTTCACCTGATATGTCATGCCAGAAACTATTCACCGCGGAGTTGATGACCATTGAAATCAATTACGGGTGAATCGACCGCAGGAGCAGACAAATAAGTCGGTTGCGACGTTGTAAACTGCTGTCGACGGGTGAGTCGACCGCGACATTTGTAAGACAGTGCGGACACGAGAGACGGCCGCAACTTTTTAAACCGGTGTGAGCCTCACGTCCATGGCATGACGTCACTTTTGTAGTGGACCTTGTCCTGCATAAATTATATTTAAAGACAGAGTAATTGTTTTCAGAAGTATTAATGCATGCTCAAAATACTAAGAACAGATAGCACCTGATTTATTTTCCGGGTGAATACAAATACTTGTACTCCCTCCGTCTAGGTGTATAAGTCATCTTAGGTTGTGCACTGCGACCAAGGAGGAGAGGAAATGATAAAACTTAATATCTTTTTGCTAATTAATAGCATTAAATGCAATGAACTAACCACTGCATGTCATGTTTGGTAGTCTCAATTCATTTAAAGTATGCACGGCCCACATCTCTTATTGGTTGATATGTCACAAAACAAGAAACGAGGAGGGAGTTAATGTACCGTGTCTAAGTGTTTTGGGATTATTTGGTTTTCGTAAGGTGACTTACACACCTAGACGAAAGGAGTACTGGATAATGTTGGATGTATTTTGGTGCGGCCTTTGGTATTTAAGCAGGACCAATAGATAGCCTCCGTCTCAATATGTTGATGACTTCTTGTTTGGCACAAGGCATGTGTGTGGTCGGAGTTGTCCCATCCGTAGCGCTGCGGTAGATTAACAACAGAAAAAGTACTTCGGGACTTGGAGCTTTTGACTCAAGCGTGGAGCAGCAGTGCGATACGCCGGAGAAGCCAAAAGAGAAAAACTCTCTGGTCCTTTCCTTTCAACACCTCATCCTTCCCGATGTGTGACTTGGTCAGTGTAGTCATTCTTAAAACCGGGCTGAATGGTTCAAAATCCTTGTACGCACATCTTCTGACTGATGCTGGTAACTCCTGCTATCACATTCTTATTTCCCTTGTTCTCTCAGCCACTGAACGTAATCATTAAGTTTTATTTTGCCCAGATGTCCCTTACTCGCTGATGATCATTAGAATCGATCTCCAAAAGTGTGATATGATGACTCGCTAGGACGTCGGCTCGACGGAGTCCGGATTAGCGTGAGGATACGGGGCAGCATGAGGCTGCGAGGGCAGCAGCCCAAGTCAACACTCGGCGGCGGGCTGAAGCAGAGGCGAGGCCGGTTCAAGGCTGCGGGGCGAATGACAACAACAGCCCTCGGTGTAACCCGGCGGGTCAACAGAGCTGAAGCGAGATACGGCGGCGACTCATGGAGAAGTGGCAAGGTGGTTACACCGCAACGGCGGTTCAAAGACGAACGCGTTAGCTCTGTAATTGTAAACTGGTTCATCGGCTAGGCGGAGTCGCGGTCGCAGCAGCGAGGCCCGGCGGCGGTTTGGAGTGAAGCCAGGCGTGGCTTGGCGTTGACTCGCCATTGGGGAGGTGGCTCGTCGGCAGCTTGCTCGCTGCGGGAAACTCGGCCACAAAGCAGAGGCCGGGTCGTCAACGGGGCGATTCTTAGGAGTCAGAACCCATGAACAATCCGCTCCCAAGTCATAGAACAATACTTTTAATCCATCATGCTGGCTGGCAGCTCGCGGGCGCAGCCCCGGCGGCTCTGCGTGCAGCTGTGATTTACGGCGGTTTGGCAGTGAGGCAGCGGCGGTTCGTCGACAGGCCAGGGCAGAGGCGAGTCCTAGTGGCCGCTTGAAGCAGACGCCCGTGGTGGAGATGAATCGGAGCGGTTGACTTCAAGTCCACGTCTACGAGCCCATCTCCTCTGAGTCCATGCCTATGAGCCCATCTCCGGTTGCAGCGGCTTGACATTGCGGTCGACCTGGCGTGGCAACGTCGCGAGGCGTAGAGCCAGTAAGGCACAGCAACGACAGCTCGCAATAAAGGCTGGATGCGGCGGCAGTTTGTAGGTAAAGAAGCGCTCTGCGAGTTGGCGAATTGCAGGCGGACAAAGAACCATCGGGGCGGGGCGGCACAACGACGCCATGTTGAGGCGGTGTGTAGCAATAGAGAGCCGGCTACAGCGGAGGCACGCGCGAGGGCAACGGCAAGGTGGCATGGCCGCGCTTAAAGCGGACATGCGAGACCACAACAGAGGCGGCCGCGAGGCCCGTCGCCTCTTCGCTGCCGAGCAGGCTTCGCGACGTCCACGAAGGGAGGCGGCTCAATGAAAGCGACGGAGGTGCGTCACTCGGCCACAAAGTGGAGGGGGCGGCTTATCTTGCGCTTATTTTTGGGCAAGAATAACTCGGTGAATCCTGTACGCGTACAGAACTCCTGTCGGTCACGACCTCTTGCAGGCGGTGTTGCGACTCGACGTTGAACCAAGGCGAGGCCGGTTTTAAGGCGAATCCGCAATGGCATCAGCCACGGAAGCAGAGACGGGGCCGGCTTAACCACAGCGGCGGGGGCGATTGCGATTTGGCGACTTAGCACCGAGGCGCGGGTGGCGGTTTGAACCATGGTGGTGGCTTGCAGTGACACAGCCGGCTCAACCCGGCTCAATCCGGCGACGCCGGCGACTTGTTCCGGCCGTAGCAACGGAAGTAACCCGGAGAAAGGCCATGAAGGCAGAGGCCACTTGAGACGTTATCGGGGCGGCTTGATGGCGGAAACTGCTTCCGGGTCATGGGTTATTTTGACCCATAATCTGATCTAATAGCCCGACTGAAACTTTAATCTTGTGCATGTTTGGCGATTCACATCCTTCAGATCTGGTAAACTTTTGATCTTCTCTGATGATCTTGTTCATCTAGAAATTTGTGAACCTTTTGAAACCCTAAGAAAGATCCCTCCAAGAAGTCATTACCACCGTGCGCTTGCCCCACGGTGGGCGCCAACTGTCGTGGAATTATCACGGCAGATGTCCTAGTGTGAGGACTTAGTCGTGAGGCCAAGGCATCTATGCGGTAGCTTCAGAGGGGTTGAGCGGAATCGAGAGACGCAACACAAGACAAGGATTTAGACAGCTTTGGGCCCCGGGAAACATCATCTGTTACAACCCTACATGATGTTTGTGGCTAGGTCTCATTATCATCATGGGGGGGGTCGCCGTAAACCGACTCTCCCAGTTATGTCTAGCCCTAAGATTCTTTTTTCTCCCTCTTGGGGTGCCCTGCCCCTCCTTATATATGTTGAAGGGGCGGGTTACATGTAGAGTCCAACCCGGATTAAGACTTAGACTATTCTGACTTCTCCTCATGGGCTTCTTAACGTCTCGGGATTCATAACTCCAAGCGACTCAATCTGCCGAGTTATGACTGTCAACCAGTTATCATTGGCTGTCGGGTTATGACTGTCAACCAGTTATCACTGTCTGTCGGTTTATGATTGTCCGCCGGGTTATGATTGTCAACCAGTTATCACTGTCTGCCGGTTTAGGATGGTCTGCCGGTTTATGATGGTCTGTCGGTTTATGATTGTCTTAACACCTGTCGGGTTATCATCTGACTTAACACCTGCCGGTTTACCACCTGTCGGTTTACCGTCTGTCTTAGCCATCTGTCTTAACTATCTGTCTTAACTGCCTGCTGGTTTACCATCCGCCGGATTACCAAGTCCCAGCCGGGTTATGACTCCTGCCGGGTCATACCGCGGAGTATATCCCTGATATTAGCCCCCAGCTTAATTTGGATTTATCCATGTTAAACTGATCCTGATCATCCCTAAGTCCTTGTCATTTTCTTCTTCTAGAAAATCTGGGTCAATAGGCCAGCTTCATAATCAATTTGCTGACATTAGTTTGTCACAGAGAAATATTGTGAAGAATAACTCCTTTGACTCAGCTCCCAATGCTTAACAAAAATATTGGTCTTTGAAATACTCATCTGATCTTCGGCCAGTTTAAGAATGTAGAACTTGCGGGTTTATCAATTCAAAAATTGCGGGTTTATAAATATTGATGGCACCGGGTCATAATTGTAGTTAACATCAAGCTTGAAAATATACCTTCTTTGTATGCATATCACTTGTAGCCCCCAAGTCTTAACAAGGGAGCGTAGTAACTGCTTAAGACTTGCTTCAATATAAATGTTAAAATCTTGAAGAAATCCAGTTTGTTCATCACTGGTCATAAACTGAGTATTCCATATATGTAGCCCCCAAGTGCCGGGTTGTCATGCTTGCAGCAACCTGGGACTTGTAATTTCCTGATGCTCATAAAAACTTCAACCAGTGTAGAGAATTTTCTGTTGTTCGTGGAGGACAATACGTACCAATTGAGTCGCACACATCAGAGAAGTATATGGCTAGTCGCAAGAAGCGGGATATTGCTCAAGCTGCATCAGAAGTAAAGAAGAAGAAGGTTGAAGCCGCTGAAAATTTTCCAAGCATCGTTCAAATTGTAAATAAAAATATTTTTGAAGAGATTGATTCGAAACCAAGGATGATTTCGTTTCAAAGAGGAGAGGATGATATGGACACGACTGATGTTAGCGTTGATGATCGCAAAATAGTACTGCATGTTAGTGTGTTCACTACAAAAAAAGACACATCCATGACATTTTGGGCTGAACGAATTTTTTTTCTGTCATACATATGACACTTCTATGACGATAATTGTGACAAACCCGGTATCATTATAGATGTGGTGGGATCCTACTTCTATGATAGAAAATGGGCTTTTCGTCCTGGGCGGGCCGGAGACGCAGTTGCATGACATTCCTTGGGCCGTCCATGACGGGAAAAACCATGGTAGAAACGAGGGGGAGGAAAATTTCGGGGAGTTCCCGGTTTCGGTGGGAGGTCGAGGGCCGAGCGATGCGTGTTTCTCGCATACACGTACGCGCGTGTATGCGAGGTGTTGGCTCTAACTGAACCCGAGCGAGGCGTTGGGCTCTAACTGAACCCGAGCGATTGCACTGCAGGCTACGCGTTACTGAACCCGGGCGATCGATCAATGGCTGTTAACTGAACCCGACCGAGCGATTCCTTTTCTACTGCTGCTAACTGAAGTCGATCGATGCTGTCTCTGGGATGAACAGTGAGTGTTGCGGGGGGGGGGGGGGTTGGATGAACAGTGAGTGGTAGCGTTGCCTCTGGATGAACAGGACCCCATGGTGTGGTGGAGGGCTGGATGAATAGTATACGGTGGAGGGGTGGTTGAACAGGACCATGGGGTGTGGAGGGCTGGATGAACAGTAGAAAGTGGAGGGGTGGTTGAACAGTAGCCGGTGGAGTAGCGCGCGGTGGAGGCTGGATGAACAGGAGCCCGTGGAGGCTGGAGGAGGTCAACGGTGGAGATGAACAGTATCTCGTGGAGTCCTGTTTTGCGGTACGCCACACCCCTCCTGATGAGCAGGACCCCTATTTCGACCGTAGCGCTCCAACACAAGTCCGTTTCGTCCGTTTTGTGGTACGCCACACCCCTCCCGATCAACAGGACCCCCGTTTCGACCATAGGAGGTCCGTTTCCTCTGTTTTGCGGTACGCCAGACCCCTCCCAATCAACAACACCCCATTCCGAATGTAGGAGGTCCGTTTCCTCCGTTGTGCGGTACGCCAGGCCTCTTTTCTCTCGCCTGTTCTGTCCAAGCCCTCTCGATGAACACGACCACGCATTCCGTTCCGACCCAGCCGGTTGGCTCCCACGCGTTCCATTGCCTCCCGATGAACATGACTCATTCCGTTGCCTCCCCATGAACACGACGAATTCCATTGCCTCCCCATGAACACGACAATGACGTTGTTTGTCCGTTCCGACCTAGCCATGTCCACGAGCCCTGGCCGTACATATGCGCGAGTAGGCGTTCGAGACCCCGCCCGTATGTACACATACGTGGCCGCATTTTCTTTCTTGCACCCTGGCCGTTGTACGTACATGTACATGCTACGTGCGCGCCTCTACTACGACACGTACGCGCCTCTACTACGACACGTGCGCGCCTCTACATCCACCAGTATATATGTACGTACACGTTTGCGACCAGAATGACAACTCTACGTATGCTTCGACCAGGTGGGTCCCGACTGTCATGCACTTCCTTGCCTGCGAAGATGTTGCTGGTGGGTCCCAGCAGTCAGGGGGGCTAATCGTTTTTTTGCCTGGACGCACCTCCTTGCGTGCGAAGATGTAGCTGGTGGGTCCCAGTAGTCAGGGGCAAACGTTATTTCACGAAATACGATGGCCCGTCCAGTGGGTCCCCGTTGTCAGGTGGAGGAATAATTATTTTGCACGTAATAAGGAGGCACTTCCTTGCTGCGGCCATGGACCCAGCTGTCAGCCTCTCCACGTACAGTCCACGTCTGATGGAAACCGTTCCTTGACCATGTTGACCACGCCGCGCCGAGAGCACCAGGGCGGTGGACGATGGCGAGGCCTAGGAAGGGGATGACGTGGAGCCGGAGAAGACACGGTAGTGGATGCCCACGCGTAGAGGAGTACGAGGGTTCACCGGTTCGCTGTGGTGTGAGGCCGCCGTCACCGCAGAATAACAGGGGTGTGGGTGAGTTGAGGGATGGCTTGGCCAGCGGTGGGAGTAGTAGGGGGCGGTGAGGCCTCCGCCGAATCACAGCCGGCCATGGGAGGCAGGAGCACGAGGCACGACCGGCGCTGGTTTGGGCGGCTGGAGCAAGAAGACCAGAGGTTGAAGAAGTGCTATGGTCATTGGATGGACATCGTACGGTCACTGGAGCTAGAATCATGCATATTGACTAAGTTGACAAAGCCCTCCGTCCCCGTCAACTTAGTAGGCCCACAAGTCAGCCTGCTACTATACTGGGTCCTAGCTAACAGGGGGAGTATTCATTTTTTTGTGCGTAATAAGGAGGCACTTCCTTGCGTGCAAAGATATAGCTGGTGGGTCCGAGCTGTCAGCGGCGGTAACGTTTTTTTCGCAAAATACAGAGGCCCTTCCGGTGGGTCCCTGATGTCAGGTGGAGGAATCATTATTTTGCGCGTAATAAGGAGGCATTTCCTTGCGTGCGGCCGTGGAACCAGCTGTCAGCCTCTCCATGTACAGTCCACTTCGGATGAATGTCGGCCGTTGACCATGTTGACCAGGCCGCGCCGAGGGCACCAGGGCGGTGGACGACGGCGAGGCCTAGGAAGGGAATGAGACGGAGACAGGGAAGACTCGGCAGTTGTTTCCCACGCGGAGGGGAGTACGACTGTACGAGGGTTTACTGGTTCGTCTGCCATCGCCAGAGAATAACAGTAGGTGTGGGTGAGTAGAGGGATGGCTAGGCCAGCAATGGGAGTACGGTGGGGCGGTGAGGCCTGCGCGGCAGCAGAGCCGGCCACGGGGAGGAGGGAGCAGGCTGTCCCGCCGGCGCTTGTTTGAGCGGCTGGAGTAGGAAGAGCAGAGATTGAAAAAGCACGACGGCCGTTGGATGGACATCGTACGGTCACTGGAGCTAGAATCGTTCATATTGACTAAGTTGACAAAGCCCTCCGTCCCCGTTAACTTAGTAGGCCCACAAGTCAGCCTCCCACCATGGTGGGTCCCAGCTAGCAGGGGGAGTATTCATTTTTCTGTGCGTAATAAGGAGGCACTTCCGGTGGGTCTGAGCTGACAGCGGGGGGAACATTTTTTTCGCGAAATACGGTGGTCCGTCCGGTGGGTCCCAGCAGTCAGGGGCAAATGTTTTTTTCATGAAATACGGTGGCCCGTCCGGTGAGTCCCAGCAATGAGGGGGGAAACGTTTTTTTCACGAAATACTGGTGGCCCGTTCGATGGGTCCCTGCTGTCAGGTGGAGGAATAACTATTTTGCGCGTAATAAGGAGGCCCTTCCTTGCGGCTGCCATGGACCCAGCTGTTAGCCTCTCCACGTATAGTACTATTCCGTTGGAAGTCGGTCGTTGACCACATTGACCATGCAGTGCCGAGAGCACCACGGCGGTGGACGACGGCGAGGCCTAGGAAGGGGACGACGCGGAGCGGGGGAAGACGCGGCAGTGGATGCCCACACGGAGAGGAGTACGAGGGTTCACTGGTTCGGCTGCGGTGTGAGGCTACCATCGCTACGGAATAACAGGGGGAGTGGGTGGGTGGAGGGATGGCCTGGCCAGTGGTGGGAGTAGTATGGGGACGGTGAGGCCTCCGCGGCAGCAAAGCCGGCCATGGGAGGCAGGAGCATGCGGCACGACCAGCGCTGCTTTGGGCGGCTGGGGCAAGAAGACCAGAGGTTGAAGAAGCACTACGGCCGTTGGATGGACATCGTTGACCATGCCGCGCCGAGAGTACCAGGGCGGTGGGCAATGGCGAGGCGTACGAGGGGAACGACACAGAGCCGGGGAAGACACGGTAGTGGCTGCCCACGCGGTGGAGAGTATGAGGGTTGACTGGTTCGACTGCCGTCGCCGGAAAATAACAGGAGGTGTGGGTGAGTAGAGGGATAGACAGGCCAGGGATGCGAGTATGATGGGGCCGTGAGGCCTGCCCGGCAGCACTACCGGCCATGGGAGGCGGGAGCAGGCGGTTCCGACGGCGCTGGTTTGGGCAGCTGGGGCAGGAAGATCAGAGACTAAAGAAGCATGATTGCTGTTAGATTGACATCTAATGGTCTAACGCTGGTAGAGTCGATTGTTGACTAAGTTTCTTTTTTGAGAAACCTTGTGTATGCATTTACTTAGTAGGCCCACAAGTCAGCCTCCAAATCTGTGGCAGACAACATAAAGCCCATTTGCTATTTTTTATAATTTGCAGCCCATTTGCTAATTCTTAAGTAATTTATTACAGCCCATTTTCTGCCCAGGACCACGGTCAAAAAGTTCAACCTTATTTTGCATATTTCGGAGGAGTCCGAACTGTTGTTATCCCGAAATGATAAACATTTTTTTAAGAACTTGTTGATTTGCCAAAAAAATCATTTTGTTTTTGTAAGAAAATAAGACGTGGGACAATTGAGTTGGTTTAAGGGAAAACCAGTGGTAAAAAATCAGCGCTGGGTGGGAAAAAACAACAAAAATAAGGATGTAAATATGAAAAGGGAATTTATGCGTTTTCAATGTAATGATACGTGTATATGAACTAGTAAAACTATAGGTAGAGATTAGAAAATGGATGTAGGACATGCGTTTCAAGAGGAAAATAGAACTGGGCTGTGTGTTTGATTCAGTAAAATAAACTGCCTACAGATGTTGTAAGACAAAATATAACTAACGCTGGCGGGCCAGAGGCCAGTAGATACCTGCTGGATCTTTGTGCCCCGTTGTCGTCATGGACTGGGCCTGTTAAAAACAAAACCAACCCAGGGCAGTCTACAGCCCAGTTGAAACTTGCTCGACCTGAAAAAAATATACGTGCTCAATAAACGAGAGAATTCTGCAAGTACAGACTGATAACTGGGTTGCAGCACGGATATTGTTTTTTATCGTGATAATAAGTGCATGCACTTGTTTCGAAAAAATTGGAGAACTAGGAATTCGAACGGCGGGTGCTTATACTACCCATCAAATAAAAATCAGGTGCCTGAAAATTCGTTTTGGAACAAATGATTCAGCTTTATATCCACGTCGACCCTCAGCATGATGGTTGGAAGCAAATGCAAGTTCATACCAAAAGATCGTTAACAACAATACCAACTTGCGGATGACAAGGTAGTACAACTACCAATACCAAACTAACTTGTAATCTTTTTACTCCTGGCCCTAGTGTTCGTGTGGTAGAAAATCTTGCAGAGGACCAGCTCCCTCTCCTTCTCTTGCTCCAGGTCCCCGAGGTGGTACTGGTGCATCACCCAGTTGGTCCTCTGCTGGTCGAAGTTCTTGTTGGTGTGCAGCACCAGAACCTTTTTTGTTGCCCGTCTGCTGGCCGTTGACCATCACCGGCAAGGTATTGCCGGTCTTGTGCCACATAGCGTGCATGCCGCACTCCGACTGTATCTTGCAACGCGTCCACGTGCCCCTTTTGAACGCCCTGGAATTGCGCTGGAAGAAATGCTTCCTTAGGCCACTCAGTGTGATACCTGCAGTATTGTGGAATACAGGTTTTAGTGTACCTAGTTGGCATTTTCATAACATCTTTGGCATGTTGCACTCACTTGTTTCACTTTTTGTTAACTGTCAAATTGTAATTGCTTCACCAGGTCTGCGTCTAAAAAGAAAAATAGAGCTATAAACAAAGGAATATGTTTGTGCAAGTAGACGGCCGATCGGTGTCTTACCTGGAAGTTTCTCAGGTTGGGTGTAGCATATGTCGTGCTCGCTGTCGATGGTTGGTATGAAAAAATCGATGAGAGACTGAAATCTCGCGCTGTCGGCACTCACTTTGGCCTCAAGGTGCTTGATCAGCTCCTAATCTGTGGGATCGTACTTGACGCAAGCCGGCAGCACCGACGATTCCTTCTTTGACTTGCATCGGTAATTCCAGTTATATGGTACTCAATGTATGATCAATCGACTGTTTTAAGTGAATCATGAAAGATTTCGACAGATAAGTGGTACTCCAAATCTGAAGTCCAGAATACCCGAACACGCCGCTGGGATTCTTGTGTCACCTGACGCGCAGCGTGTTGTCACGTCAATTCAATGTGTGGACATGATGAATAATTTGACCAACGTATACTAGTACTGCTACTGTACTACTTACTAGTCGTATTTAGTGTCACAATTTATACATAGGTTTAACTAACAAGTACGCACTTGAAGCCTAACTGATATATATATATGGCTTCTGCACAGCATCTCCATCATCATTATCAGTACATCCTACGCAGGTGAGTTAGGATGCACTTGATCCCAGGAAGGTATCTATCCTTCAAACCAGAGGAGTGCTTCAAACTAACAACAGTACATAATATCCAACAAAAGAGGGTCGTGCTACAGTAGCAGAATACATGGCTCAGTCTAGATATCAGCACGAATCAAGTTGTGCATATTTGTTGTTAGCATGAACCACATCGCCGCATGTCGGGTTTGCAAAGGCCATCAATCGCATGGAAGCTTGATGCCTTTCACACACTAAAGATTATCTGGCAACAAGCTGTGTCGACGAATCTCTGGATATGGTGATTCATGAAACACATGGTATGATGTGTAAACATAGCCGCCCCCCCCCTCGCTAATGGAAGTTGCATAGCACAGTAATCATCCACGGTGATATGATCGATGATTGGTTGGATGATCGGATAATTGAGCCCGAGGAACAAGGAGTGGTTGCCGAGGCTATAAACCCGCCTCCAGTTGAATACGTCTGGCCCAATGGAGCTGGGATCTTTCTCGAACACGAAGCATCCATAGCCATCAATGTCACGAATGCCCCACGCATTGTACTGCATATGGTTTGATGTAATGGTTTGGTCAATTTGGTACGTGCGAATGAGCATCAAATAACAGCAGTCAGCTGAACGAGCGATAAACTATCACCCATCGGCTGGTATGATTCCAGGTCCTGGAATCATGAAGGCCAGTGCATTTACGTCTGCTGCAACAATTCAAATTGGAGACCAAAAGGACAAAAATAAACAATCATGTTCAAAGCATGTGTGGAATTAAGATTATTATAACAGTGACACATAAAAGGTCAAAAATAGACAGAGAATTGCAATGCCGTGGTCATAATCATACCCCAAGTTAAAAAAATAAGCCAATGGCTTTCATATTCTAGCAATATGTCATGGTTCAAACATCATGTAACAATGAGAGGAAAACAACTATGACAGCGCCTACTCATATTCTACCATAGCACTTACTACTATTGTTCTCATATCAACTCTAAGCAATAACATGCGTCGTTATAAAAATCTTGTAAACAAGAGTAACATATAGAAATCATGATGTTATGCTCATAATAAGTATTCTAACCATCATTAGATGCCAATTGTTCTCATATCAACTCTAACAATAACATGTGTGGTCATAAAAATCTAGGAAATGAGAGAAACATATAGCAATGATGTGGTTATAGACATGCTATGCATTCTAAATTTTTAACAAATGAACAGGCAGTCGTATTCATAAGGTAAAGATGAGATGAGATAGAACAATTTCACGACGATAGATTCCACCAGTATAGGCAGCCAATCTGTGCGTCGACCGCGTAAATGATGCCATCATGCACTATAGCATCAGACAGAAATGTTGCCTCAACAGGATTGATGATTAGCCATAACCATGTATGGCGACCGGATTCCAGATAGACTAATCCCATGTTGAACAAGGCAATGAGCTTGTAATCCATGTAGTCTTCTGATGGTGTGGGTGAAGGAAATATGCCCTAGAGGCAATAATAACGTTATTATTTTATTTCCTTATATCTTGATAAATGTATATTATTCATGGTAGAATTGTATTAACCAGAAACATAATACATGTGTGAATACATAGACAAACGGAGTGTCACTAGTATGCCTCTACTTGACTAGCTCGTTAATCAAAGATGGTTATGTTTCCTAACCATGAACAAAGAGTTGTTATTTGATTAACGGGATCACATCATTAGGTGAATGATCTGATTGACATGACCCATTCCATTAGCTTAGCACCCGATCGTTTAGCATGTTGCTATTGCTTTCTTCATAACTTATACATGTTCCTATGACTATGAGATTATGCAACTCCCGTTTCCAGGAGGAACACTTTGTGTGCTACCAAACGTCACAACGTAAATGGGTGATTATAAAGGTACTCTACAGGTGTCTCCAAAGGTACATGTTGGGTTGGCGTATTTCGAGATTAGGATTTGTCACTCCGATTGTCGGAGAGGTATCTCTGGGCCCTCTCGGTAATGCACATCACATAAGCCTTGCAAGCATTGCAACTAATGAGTTAGTTGCGAGACGATGTATTACAGAACGAGTAAAGAGACTTGCCAGTAACGACATTGAACTAGGTATTGAGATACCGACGATCGAATCTCGGGCAAGTAACATACCGATGACAAAGGGAACAACATATGTTGTTATGCGGTCTGACCGATAAAAGATCTTCGTAGAATATGTAGGAGCCAATATGAGAATCCATGTTCCGCTATTGGTTATTGACCGGAGACGTGTCTTGGTCATGTCTACATTGTTCTCGAACCCGTAGGGTCCGCACGCTTAAGGTTTCGATGACAGTTATATTATGAGTTTATGAGTTTTGATGTACCGAAGCTAGTTCGGAGTCCCGGATGTGATCACGGACATAACGAGGAGTCTCAAAATGGTCGAGACATAAACATTGATATATTGGACGACTATATTCGGACACTGGAAGTGTTTCGGGGTAGTTTCGGATAAAACCGGAGCACCGGGGGTTTACCGGAACCCCCCGGGGGGTTAATGGGCCTCATGGGCCTAAAGTGGAGAAGAGGAGGGGCTGCCAGGGCAGGCCGCGCGCCCCCTCTCCCCCTACTCCGAATTGGACAAGGAGGGAGGGGCGGCGCCCCCCCTTTTTCCTTCTCTCCTTCCCCCTCTCCTACTTGGACAAGGAAAGGGAGGGGAGTCCTACTCCCGATAGGAGTAGGACTCCTCCTGCGCGCCTCCTACTAGGGCCGGCCGCACCCCCCCCCCTTGGATCATTTATATACGGAGGCAAGGGGCACCCCTAGACACACAAGTTGATCCATGCGATCATATTCTTAGCCGTGTGCGGTGCCCCCTTCCACCATAGTCCTCGATAATATTGTAGTGGTGCTTAGGCGAAGCCCTGCGACGGTAGTACATCAAGATCGTCACCACACCGTCGTGCTAACGGAACTCTTCCCCGACACTTTGCTGGATCAGAGTCTAGGGGATCGTCATCGAGCTGAACGTGTGCTAAAACTCGGAGGTGCCGTAGTTTTGGTGCTTGATCGGTCGGGCCGTGGAGACGTACGACTACTTCAACCAAGTTAACGCTTCCGTTGTCGATCTACAAGGGTACGTAGATCACACTCTCCCCCTCTCGTTGCTATGCATCACCATGATCTTGCGTGTGCGTAGGAAATTTTTTGAAATTACTACGAAACCCAACAGTGGCATCCGAGCCTAGGTTTAATATGTTGATGTTATATGCACGAGTAGAACTCAAGTGAGTTGTGGGCGATATAAGTCATACTGCTTACCAGCATGTCATACTTTGGTTCGGCGGTATTGTTGGACGAAGCGGCCCGGACCGACATTACGCGTACGCTTACGCGAGACCAGTTCTCCCGACGTGCTTTGCAGATAGGTGGCTTGCGGGTGACAGTTTCTCCAACTTTAGTTGAACCGAGTGTGGCTACGCCCGGTCCTTTCGAAGGTTAAAACAACACCAACTTGACAAACTATCGTTGTGGTTTTGATACGCCCGTAGCAGCCACGTAAAACTTGCAACAACAAAGTAGAGGACGTCTAACTTGTTTTTGCAGGGCATGTTGTGATGTGATATGGTCAAGACATGATGCTAAATTTTATTGTATGAGATGATCATGTTTTGTAACCGAGTTATCGGCAACTGGCAGGAGCCATATGGTTGTCGCTTTATTGTATGCAATGCAATCGTGCTGTAATGCTTTACTTTATCACTAAGCGGTAGCGATAGTCGTGGAAGCATAAGATTGGCGAGACGACAACGATGCTACGATGGAGACCAAGGTGTCGCGCCGGTGATGATGGTGATCACGACGGTGCTTCGAAGATGGAGATCACAAGCACAAGATGATGATGGCCATATCATATCACTTATATTGATTGCATGTGATGTTTATCTTTTATGCATCTTATCTTGCTTTGATTGACGGTAGCATTATAAGATGATCTCTCACTAATTATCAAGAAGTGTTCTCCCCGAGTATGCACCGTTGCGAAAGTTCTTCGTGCTGAGACACCACGTGATGATCGGGTGTGATAGGCTCTATGTTCAAATACAACGGGTGCAAAACTGTTGCACACGCGGAATACTCAGGTTATACTAGACGAGCCAAGCATATACAGATATGGCCTCGGAACACGGAGACCGAAAGGTTGAGTGTGAATCATATAGTAGATATGATCAACATAGAGATGTTCACCAATGAAACTACTCCATCTCACGTGATGATCGGACATGGTTTAGTTGATTTGGATCACGTAATCACTTAGAGGATTAAAGGGATGTCTATCTAAGTGGGAGTTCTTTAAGTAAATTAATTGAACCTAAATTTATCATGAAACTTAGTACCTGATAGTATCTTGCTTGTTTATGCTAGATGGCTCATGTTGTTGTTCCGTTGAATTTTAATGCGTTCCTTGAGAAAGCAAAGTTGAAAGATGATGGTAGCAATTACACGGACTGGGTCCGTAACTTGAGGATTATCCTCATTGCTGCACAGAAGAATTACGTCCTGGAAGCACCGCTGGGTGCCAGGCCTGCTGCTGGAGCAACACCAGATGTTATGAACTTCTGGCAGAGCAAAGCTGATGACTACTCGATAGTTCAGTGTGCCATGCTTTACGGCTTAGAATCGGGACTTTAATGATGTTTTGAACATCATGGAGCATATGAGATGTTCCAGGAGTTGAAGTTAATATTTCAAGCAAATGCCCGGATTGAGAGATATGAAGTCTCCAATAAGTTCTATAGCTGCAAGATGGAGGAGAACAGTTCTGTCAGTGAGCATATACTCAAAATGTCTGGGTATAATAATCACTTGATTCAATTGGGAGTTAATCTTCCAGATGATTGCGTCATTGACAGAATTCTCCAATCACTGCCACCAAGCTACAAGAGCTTCGTGATGAACTATAATATGCAAGGGATGAATAAGACTATTCCCGAGCTCTTCGCAATGCTGAAAGCTGCGGAGGTAGAAATCAAGAAGGAGCATCAAGTGTTGATGGTCAACAAGACCACTAGTTTCAAGAAAAAGGGCAAAGGGAAGAAGAAGGGGAACTTCAAAAAGAACAGCAAGCAAGTTGCTACTCAAGAGAAGAAACCCAAACCTGGACCTAAGCCTGAAACTGAGTGCTTCTACTGCAAGCAGACTGGTCACTGGAAGCGGAACTGCCCCAAGTATTTGGCGGATAAGAAGGATGTCAAGGTGAACAAAGGTATATGTGATATACATGTTATTGATGTGTACCTTACTAATGCTCGCAGTAGCACCTGGGTATTTGATACTTGTTCTATTGCTAATATTTGCAACTCAAAACAGGGACTACGGATTAAGCGAAGATTGGCTAAGGACGAGGTGACGATGCGCGTAGGAAACGGTTCCAAAGTCGATGTGATCGCAGTCGGCACGCTACCTCTACATCTGCCTTCGGGATTAATATTAGACCTAAATAATTTTTATTTGGTGCCAGCGTTAAGCATGAACATTATATCTGGATCTTGTTTGATGCGAGACGGTTATTCATTTAAATCTAAGAATAATGGTTGTTCTATTTATATGAGTAATATCTTTTATGATCATGCACCCTTAAAGAGTGGTCTATTTTTATTGAATCTCGATAGTAGTGACACACATATTCATAGTGTTGAAGCCAAAAGATGCAGAGTTGATAATGATAGTGCAACTTATTTGTGGCACTGCCGTTTAGGTCATATCGGTGTAAAGCGCATGAAGAAACTCCATACTGATGGACTTTTGGAACCACTTGATTATGAATCACTTGGTACTTGCGAACCGTGCCTCATGGGCAAGATGACTAAAACACCGTTCTCCGGTACTATGGAGAGAGCAACAGATTTGTTGGAAATCATACATACAGATGTATGTGGTCCGATGAATATTGAGGCTCGTGGTGGATATCGTTATTTTCTCACCTTCACAGATGACTTAAGCAGATATGGGTATATCTACTTAATGAAACACAAGTCTGAAACATTTGAAAAGTTCAAAGAATTTCAGAGTGAAGTAGAAAATCATCGTAATAAGAAAATAAAATTCCTACGATATGATCGTGGAGGAGAATATTTGAGCTACGAGTTTGGTGTACATTTGAAAAATTGTGGAATAGTTTCGCAACTCACGCCACCCAGAACACCACAGCGTAATGGTGTGTCCGAACGTCGTAATCGTACTTTACTAGATATGGTGCGATCTATGATGTCTCTTACTGATTTACCGCTATCATTTTGGGGATACGCTCTAGAGACGGTCGCATTCACGTTAAATAGGGCACCATCAAAATCCGTTGAGACGACGCCTTATGAATTGTGGTTTGGCAGGAAACCAAAGTTGTCGTTTCTGAATGTTTGGGGCTGCGATGCTTATGTGAAAAAGCTTCAACCTGATAAGCTCGAACCCAAATTGGAGAAATGTGTCTTCATAGGATATCCAAAGGAAACTATTGGATACACCTTCTATCACAGATTCGAAGGCAAGACTTTTGTTGCTAAATTCGGAAACTTTCTGGAGAAGGAGTTTCTCTCGAAAGAAGTGAGTGGGAGGAAAGTAGAACATGACGAGGTAACTGTACCTGCTCCCTTATTGGAAAGTAGTACATCACAAAAACATGTTTCTGTGACACCTACACCAATTAGTGAGGAAGCTAATGATGATGATCATGAAACTTCAGAACAAGATACTACTGAACCTCGTAGATCAACCAGAGTGAGATCCGCGCCAGAGTGGTACGGTAATCCTGTTCTGGAAGTCATGCTACTACATCATGATGAACCTACGAACTATGAAGAAGCGATGGTGAGCCCAGATTCCGCAAAATGGCTTGAAGCCATGAAATCTGAGATGGGATCCATGTATGAGAACAAAGTATGGACTTTGGTTGACTTGCCCGATGATCGGCAAGCAATTGAGAATAAATGGATCTTCAAGAAGAAGATTGACGCTGATGGTAATATTACTGTCTACAAAGCTCGACTTGTCGCAAAAGGTTTTCGGCAAGTTCAAGGGATTGACTACGATGAGACCTTCTCACCCGTAGTGATGCTTAAGTCTGTCCGAATCATGTTAGCAATTGCCGCATTTTATGATTATGAAATTTGGCAGATGGATGTCAAAACTGCATTCCTGAATGGATTTGTGGAAGAAGAGTTGTATATGATGCAACCAGAAGGTTTTATCGATCCAAAGGGAGCTAACAAAGTGTGCAAGCTCCAGCGATCCATTTATGGACTGGTGCAAGCCTCTCGAAGTTGGAATAAACGCTTTGATAGTGTGATCAAAGCATTTGGTTTTATACAGACTTTTGGAGAAGCCTGTATTTACAAGAAAGTGAGTGGGAGCTCTGTAGCATTTCTGATATTATATGTGGATGACATATTACTAATTGGAAATGATATAGAATTTCTAGATAGCATAAAGGGATACTTGAATAAGAGTTTTTCAATGAAAGACCTCGGTGAAGCTGCTTACATATTAGGCATTAAGATCTATAGAGATAGATCAAGACGCTTAATTGGACTTTCACAAAGTACATACCTTGACAAAGTTTTGAAGAAGTTCAAAATGGATCAAGCAAAGAAAGGGTTCTTGCCTGTGTTACAAGATGTGAAGTTGAGTAAGACTCAATGCCCGACCACTGCAGAAGATAGAGAGAAAATGAAAGATGTTCCCTATGCTTCAGCCATAGGCTCTATCATGTATGCAGTGTTGTGTACCAGACCTGATGTGTGCCTTGCTATAAGTCTAGCAGGGAGGTACCAAAGTGATCCAGGAGTGGATCACTGGACAGCGGTCAAGAACATCCTGAAATACCTGAAAAGGACTAAGGATATGTTTCTCATATATGGAGGTGACAAAGAGCTCATCGTAAAAGGTTACGTTGATGTAAGATTTGACACTGATCCGGATGATTCTAAATCGCAAACCGGATACGTGTTTACATTAAATGGTGGAGCTATCAGTTGGTGCAGTTCTAAACAAAGCGTTGTGGCGGGATCTACATGTGAAGCGGAGTACATAGCTGCTTCGGAAGCAGCAAATGAAGGAGTCTGGATGAAGGAGTTCATATCCGATCTAGGTGTCATACCTAGTGCATCGGGTCCAATGAAAATCTTTTGTGACAATACTGGTGCAATTGCCTTGGCAATGGAATCCAGATTTCACAAGAGACCAAGCACATCAAGAGACGCTTCAATTCCATCCGGGATCTAGTCCAGGTGGGAGACATAGAGTTTTGCAAGATACATACGGATCTGAATGTTGCAGACCCGTTGACTAAGCCTCTTCCACGAGCAAAACATGATCAGCACCAAGGCTCCATGGGTTATAGAATCATTACTGTGTAATCTAGATTATTGACTCTAGTGCAAGTGGGATACTGAAGGAAATATGCCCTAGAGGCAATAAAAAAGTTATTATTTATTTCCTTATATCATGATAAATGTTTATTATTCATGCTAGAATTGTATTAACCGGAAACATAATACATGTGTGAATACATAGACAAACGGAGTGTCACTAGTATGCCTCTACTTGACTAGCTCGTTAATCAAAGATGGTTATGTTTCCTAACCATGAACAAAGAGTTGTTATTTGATTAACGGGATCACATCATTAGGTGAATGATCTGATTGACATGACCCATTCCATTAGCTTAGCACCCGATCGTTTAGTATGTTGCTATTGCTTTCTTCATAACTTATACATGTTCCTATGACTATGAGATTATGCAACTCCCGTTTGCCGGAGGAACACTTTGTGTGCTACCAAACGTCACAATGTAAATGGGTGATTATAAAGGTACTCTACTGGTGTCTCCAAAGGTAAATGTTGGGTTGGCGTATTTCGAGATTAGGATTTGTCACTCCGATTGTCAGAGAGGTATCTCTGGGCCCTCTCGGTAATGCACATCACATAAGCCTTGCAAGCATTGCAACTAATGAGTTAGTTGCGAGATGATGTATTACGGAACTAGGTATTGAGATACCGACGATCGAATCTCGGGCAAGTAACATACCGATGACAAAGGGAACAACGTATGTTGTTATGCGGTCTGACCAATAAAAGTTCTTCGTAGAATATGTAGGAGCCAATATGAGCATCCAGGTTCCGCTATTGGTTATTGACTGGAGACGTGTCTCGGTCATGTCTACATTGTTCTCGAACCCGTAGGGTCCGCACGCTTAAGGTTTCGATGACAGTTATATTATGAGTTTATGAGTTTTGATGTACCGAAGCTAGTTCGGAGTCCTGGATGTGATCACGGACATAACGAGGAGTCTCGAAATGGTCGAGACATAAAGATTGATATATTGGACGACTATATTCGGACACCGAAAGTGTTCCGGGGAAGTTTCGGATAAAACCGGAGCACCGGGGGGTTACCGGAACCCCCTGGGGGGTTAATGGGCCTCATGGGCCTAAAGTGGAGAAGAGGAGGGGCTGCCAGGGCATGCCGCGCGCCCCCTCTCCCCCTAGTCCGAATTGGACAAGGAGGGAGGGGCGGCGCCCCCCCTTTTTCCTTCTCTCCTTCCCCCTCTCCTACTTGGACAAGGAAAGGAGGGGAGTCCTACTCCCGGTAGGAGTAGGACTCCTCCTGCACGCCTCCTACTAGGGCCGCCCGCACCCCCCCTTTGATCCTTTATATACGGAGGCAAGGGGCACCCCTAGACACACAAGTTGATCCATGTGATCATATTCTTAGCCGTGTGCGGTGCCCCCTTCCACCATAGTCCTCGATAATATTGTAGCGGTGCTTAGGCGAAGCCCTGCGACGGTAGTACATCAAGATCGTCACCACGCCGTCGTGCTGATGGAACTCTTCCCCGACACTTTGCTGGATCATAGTCCAGGGGATCGTCATCGAGCTGAACGTGTGCTAAAACTCAGAGGTGCCGTAGTTTCGGTGCTTGATCGGTCGGGCCGTGGAGACGTACGACTACTTCAACCAAGTTAACGCTTCCGTTGTCGATCTACAAGGGTACGTAGATCACACTCTCCGCCTCTCGTTGCTATGCATCACCATGATCTTGCATGTGCGTAGGAATTTTTTTGAAATTGCTACAAAACCCAACATTGGGCACTTCGCAGATTACAACTTTCTGCAAACAGAGGTCGAGCCACAAGCTTGACGCGTCTCGTGCGTAGTAGGCAGGAGTGTCCGGCGGGCCGCGACACTGCTAGGGAAAACCTTATACATAGAATCTTACCAGTAGCGCGTGTTAAAATGAGGCGCTACTACTACTTAGCAGTAGCGCGTGGTCAGAAAGGGCGCTACTACTATCCACTTAGTAGTTGCGCGGCAGGAATAAAACACGCTACTACTATAATTGCCACACCATTGCCGACATGCTAGGTATAGTAGTAGCGCCCTTCTACAAACCTCGCTACTGCTATCAAATTAGTAGTAGCGCGCTTTTAGGGAAGGGTGCAACTGCTAAGTTTGACTTGTCGACAAGACGCGCCTAGCTTAGCAGTAGCGAGTTTGTGAGAAGCGCGCTACTACTACATATTTTAGCAGCAGCGCGTTTTCTTTTCCCATGCTACTGCTAAAACTATTTTGACATAACCCCCCGCGCAGGCTTCCCTCCTTTGCTTCCTCCCCCAATTCCCCACTCTCTCTTCTCTCCCTCGTTGCCTCCGCCGGAGCCCTTGCCCTCGCCCTCGCCGGAGCCCCTGCCCTCGCTCTCCGCCGAAGTCGGCCCTCGATGCCTGTGCCTCCTCCTCCTCGACCTCGACCTCGCCGCATCCCCTACCGTCGCTCTCCGCCGTTGTCTTCCTCGTCCCCGCCTCGCCACTGTCTCCCCCGACCCTGCCT